>NC_143179.1:13345833-13648863 GCF_047325235.1 Durio zibethinus
TAAAGGGGACGAGAAAAAAAAAGTTAGTTTTTGTTTTTACTTGAATTAATAATTAGTATTTTTTTTCAATTTTATCAGGAAATCTAATACTAAATAAATAAATAATAAATGTGTGAAAGTGTGAACAGACAAGCTCCTTCGAAGCAAAAAAGGCTGTGGTCTCTGTCAAAAACAATTTTCTCTCTCTTTTGATCATTATTCGTTGCTGCATTCATATATTTCTGTATATTTAAGGTAGTTTTAGACTAAGGCTTTTTTTTGTTGGTTTCAGAATTCAGATGAACAAAGGATGATGACGAGCAACAAGTGCGGAAGAGGGGGAGGCATAGTTAGACAGTACAACAAATCAGAAGATCCGCGTTTGAGATGGACTCCTCAGCTCCATCAACACTTTGTTCAAGCTGTTGATCGCCTTGGTGGAAAATTCAGTAAGTTCTTTTCATATATTATTGTCCTAGTTTTGTCTTACCCTTGCCCTAATTCCTAGCTAAGAAATTCTTACAATATTAATTGAGTTTGCATGAGAAGCCATTAATACATCTCCGACTCGAAAGCAAGATTTCCGTTTGGTTTTTAATCAAAAGAGAAGAAGGAAAACAAAATACAGTTATAAAACTGGTGTGATTCTGCACTATCATGACCAGCAGCAAAAGAAATACAAAAACCTGTACCTGTAAACACATTATATACGTTGCTTTGAAGGTACATAATTGATGGATGCAAATCGATTGTTGGTTGAATTTGTTGAATTTGCAGAAGCAACACCAAAGCGAATATTGCAGATGATGAGTGTAAAAGGGCTCAAAATTTCTCATATCAAAAGCCATCTTCAGGTATATGATTTTTTTTTTAATTTTTATTTCTTCAATTTTAACGTGGGAAACAAAATGAATAACAAAAAATAATAATCATCATGAAGATGAACCACAAAATATTCCTCATCATCAATACAACAAAAAAAAAATCTAAAATAATCTACTGCAAATTTGCCTCTATAATTAATCTCCTTTCCCTCTGTCTTTTTGTTCCTTTATTATTATTATTATTATTATTATTATTATTATTATTATTATTTCATTTTCGGCAAAGCTTCTAAGGATGTTCACAGCTTGCAAAATTAGTGACAATATTCCATAACGTCCAAGTCCATCGCTATAAATATGAATTAATATTTTAGGAATTTCTACAGAAACCTATGAACCTGGCTAGTAAGGTTTTTTAAGTGTTTATTCTCCACGTTTTTCTGTTATCTCTTTTGCTTTTTCTCTCTGTTTATCTGTCATTAGTGTACCTGAGTCGTATCAAACAGCTGCTTATATATATATATATATATGGAAGGAGGAATATTAACTTCGTTCGTCTGTTCTCAAAAAACGGATTTATGTATTATAATTTTTAGAAATAAACTGTCAAATTGAGTTTTCTTCTTGTTTCCAATTTGTTATTTTTGCCTTTCCCCCTCCATTACAAGCAGAATTAAACAATCGGTTTTATATATGCTTCTATTTTATACCAGAAGAACACTTTAGAGGTAAACGATGTCGGGTTTTAAAAAACCAATTTGAGGAGGGTAGCTAATAGAGAAGTACATGCACTTATCTTTGAGTCAAAATATTCGGATTCAATGCAGAGCTTTCATCTCCTCCTTTTTGTTTTGTAGAGAAAATTAAATGTGGTATACCACAAATTAAAGCCATAGGTTTGATAGTATTAGGACACTACAAAAGATTAGTTTAACTTAATTATTATTGCAGTTGAAAAAATTTTGTACTGAAAATAATAAAAGTAAATAATCTAAAAAGATATGCATAATAAAATAATAATATAATGATTTTCTATTTCAAATACATTTTTTCATCCCAATTTTTTATTTGGATTTGAAAACAAAAAACCATATTTTTTTCATTATTTAAGATTGAGGTTGGATCAAAAGCAATTTTTGAAAGTATAAATTATGTTTAACGACAATACTAAATTAGACCAAAATCACGCATAAATTTGGGTAAGTGAACACCTTCAACCGATGACTTTTGATTATGGGTCTCTACTAGCGGTAGCCACACTATTGCTTAGACAGCAAAATTAGGCTTGTTGGACTAATTAATTTAACTTGATATGTTTCATGTGATGTTTAATAGAGAAACGGCATGCATATGGATTAGGTACATGACACATCTAATTAAGCAGGCTTTATCTTTAAAGTAGTAGAAAGAATGTGGCTATTGCTTTACAATAGACTTAAATCAGCTGCCCTGCAAGCTAACTATATAGATCCTAGAAATGGATTGATACCTAACCTGGTTTTAATGTGGTAACATTCTATGTTCATCTTAATCCTGTATTTTATAGTGTACATAGATGTTTAAATTCATCTTTCATTTTTTTTTTTTATAGAAAAAGTCACACTCATTGTCTAAGAATAAGATAAGAAATTGTAAGAGTTACAATTTAAACTCTAGATTTGTTAGATACTATTTTTTATGAATTATTGTATGAATTAATTGAGTTAAATATTATATTCAAATTAATATTTATTTCAATAATCATTATCTCAACTTTTTCTATTTCCTTTTGTAGGATTTTTATGAAAAAAAAAAAGAGAATTATTCTAAGTAAATGCTATCAAAATTAAGTAGAATTATATTATAGATAAGATATATATGTATTGTATAGCTTACTCACTTCATTATTTTGTTTTTTCTTTTTGGCCAAACACATCATTATAAGTTTCCACATAATTAACCAAATGCAGTTTAAGGGAAAAAACAAAACCTTTTACTTTATGTTTTTATATTAATATTTAAAAATTGTCATAAATGTTCACTATGATTTATAGTGTTTCTAATACAAACAAGGTTAAAAAATAAAATAAAATGCCAGAAAAATAAGTACGTAAATAGAGAAAAAGTTAATAGAGACATTTAAAAAATATATCATTTTGAGACATTAAAAAAGAAAAAAAAATTAACATTTATCGTTTTTGGTTGAACAGTAAAGGGTTTGAGACTTTATCTAATTACAAACTTATTTAAATCATAACTAAAATATTCATAAACAAATTATCTAAAAAATTTGAGACAAAATAATCTTACATCTAAATAATTATTCGTACAAATAGCTTAGTGTGATATCATGCATGTTATACATTGACGTTATTATTACCTTCATTTCGATTTTGATTAATTCCCTAGATGTACCGGAGCTCGAAATATGGTAACAACTTCAACGTGGTTGTACCGGTGGGGCACTTGCATTTAAGAAGAGCATGCATTAAAGACGGACTCTTCTCAAGTTGCTCATTATCTAAGAGGTAATCAAAAACCCAAAATAGGGGGAAAAAAAGTCATGTGCCCAAGTCTTTAATTATTGCTGAAATTTTGTTTCCTGAGCTAAGACTTTTGGAGCATTATTACACCGAAATTTCACATTCAATTTGACCCAGTCCCTTTGTCCACATCTAATCTATGCTCAAATTTATAAGAAAAAATATATATTTTCAGGAGAAGATTTTTTTTTTCTCTCTTAGGATATATTTAGTAAATAAAATTATGATAAAATAATATAAAATGATATTATAAATAAAATTAAATTAAATAATATCATCTTATATCAAGAAGATAATTAATTTTACTTATAATCCTATCACTTTCTTTAAATACAAATCAAACATAATATAAGATGATTATCATCTTATACATCAAATATGACTTTAATTTATTATATGATTTTATTTTAGTTATCGTGATCAATGTCATTATAAATAAATTATCTCGAAAGTCTTAACTTACTTTTGACTCTGGCTCCACAAATTTTCAGCCGAGGATGATTTTATCTAAATTAATGCTCAAGAGAATTAATTCAATTAATTTATATAATTATTTTTAAAAATATCATTTAAAATATCTGAAATTTAAATTTTAGCACGTATAATCTTTTTCTCTATTCTTAGCTCTATTATTAGATAGCAGCTTCCTACCTAAAAAAAATTAATGGTCATGAATCATTGCGTTATGAATCATGACTACCATCCCATTCAACTGAAAACCTTTTCTTTTAACAGGCACCTAGAAGAATCATACCTTTTCATGAATCATGAAAGCAAGGTCTGTCTCCAACCACATGGATGTGGGAACGCCAGCTTTATTAGTTTGGAAATTGGCAAAAGTCAATTGATCCATGTCGGTTTCATTTAAATGGACAGTGACAGTGATCACTGAAACAGTCATTTTGCCATTGAATCTCCAAATAAAACAATAGCCAATGATAGTGATACCGAAAGGTGAAATAAAGATTTTTGCTCTTCTTTCCTAGTCAAGTACCCTTAATCTTAGCTGGTGCCAATAAGTTGTCCCTAGCACGAGTTCATTGTATGAACAATTCATCCAAGTTTCGAAAAGTTTGTTGACATCTCCCTTAAGCTTGGCTTGGTCCTCCATTTGAACTACCCTAATACCAATTTTACATATGGTCAGAGGAAGCCCTTGCCTCACCCTCTTCCACGTCATCTCCCCCTTTAAATATTGGTGTTTAACCAAATAGAATAAATTAGTATGGACAAGGAAAGGAAGAGAGAAGGCCATAAAGATGAAGAGTTCTTGAAGACAAATCAACCTATTAATAGTTTTTGTCAATAGTTGTATTCTCTGCCGGTAGAATATACTGAATCATAAATTGAGGAGTAATTATCTCTTATAAATAAGAGATTAGTGATGAATGGTGAAGCGTTGGATACAGTTTTAATAAGTATTTCTGTGTTGGTAGTATCATTTGTTGGAATCAATCATTCACTTGACTTATATGTATAACAGTTAATTGAGTGGTCCAATGCTTTGCAGGATAGTAGGAAACGAACACAGAGACTGGCAATGCCAAGGGGGGAATTTCGAACAACAAAACTTTTTCAAGGAAATCAACAATAGCCTTTTACATATGGAAGAAGCAGCAGCTAATGTCTTTCAGAATAACCAGGTATCATTCATATTAATGATCGATGCAAACATGTTTATTTTCATCCTTTTCTTTTCTTTGCCTTTTTTTTTTCTTTTGGCATCAACAAATTATTTTCTTTTTTGCTAAGTCAAAGAAGTTGATTAATTAACTAAAAGATCACAAAACTAGCTAAAAGCTAGTAAAGCAAAGAACATATTTCTATGCAAATTCAAGTCAAAATTGATAAAACACCACCTAAAAGATACCAAAGAGACTAAACACCAAAGGGGTTACACCACCTCTTCCTACAAAACACCAGATCACATGTCTGCAACCCATACATTTAAAAAGCTAAAGTCCACCAAAAACTTCAATACAACTCTTGTGCAATAAAACTTAAATAATTACTGCAGACCAAACAGACATATTTCAAATTAAAACCATCTCCATGAGAAGAAAGCATGCATCAGTTATAAGCCAGTTTAACAACCAACACAACCCAAACCAAATATAGCACCTATAGTCATGTAAAATTCATCAAGTCTTGCCCCGTTAGATCCACAAGCTCATACTTGTTAATGAATTCATTAAATTCTGCAATATCCATACATCCATGCAAGCAGTCTTTTCTCTCCGATGTTGATCTAGGAAGCATTTTACTTGTAATTTTTTTTATTACAATACTCAATTTTTCAATCATAATAAAAAATTATATAGAGGTCTACCATTTATAAGTGTGGGTTTCATATAAAATTTTGATGGTGTCTGCATAATTCCAAATTCTGATTGATTAATTGTAATACAATCATTGTAATTTATATGCTTAATACGACTGTGTTAAAGTCCCTTGCCACACAACAACAACCAGGAAATTCTTCTTTGCATCCCAGAATTTCACACCATAAATGACTCTCGAAAGTTTGATCACAATAAGCATAGACATTCCCAATTATGACACAATCAACTTTTGCATTCACCCAGCTACTTTTGAAAAATTAGGAATTGATCTTTAATAAGACTTTTCTTTAAAGAAAATAAGTTTCTATCCTAGGCAGTAACCAACCCACCAAAATTCCCAATAGATGGGAAAAAAAACCACATTTTCTATTCCATCAGTTTAGAAGCTACTGTCTCTAATTGTTTCCAGCATGGTTTCTTGAAGCAATATCATTTCTTCCTTATAACACTTCACCAAACTATTAAGAACCCTCCCTTTTGCAGCGCTACCAATTCCCCTCACTTTCCAGCACAAAATTCTGATATAACTAGAAAAGCACCAACAAGGATCGATAAATAAGACAATTGAATCTGATACCACATACCTACTATGATTAAGCTTCTGTCCTCTGGTCCCGCTCCTCCGTATCTATTCATTTTTGGATGATAATATCTTCCTCACAATCGGCAGACAGCCCAAGAATCTTGCCCTTGTTCCAGATTTCAACAGCGATACCGTACAATTGGAGACTGAAAAACTTAAAAGGTGAACCATTAATTTATTATCGAAGAAGAGCCAGTGGAGGACATAATTTTTTGCAACAGTGCCAGAAGCCTATGTCCGCCACAAAAGCCTTCATACTTAGTAAACTAGCATTACACCTAATTTGTCAGTGCAATTAAAAAAAAAGCTTGGATTAAAAGAAATATGTTTGAAATTACAGTGAGAAAAAATGTAGTTTAAAAGTTTTTAAACGATTGATATTATTGTGGAAAAAAATGTTGTGATGAATTAAAATATTTAAAAAATATATGCATAAAACAATAAAAATTTAAAAATATAAGAATAAAAGAAATTGACGGAACTACCCAATTGTAGACTGAAAAACAGGTCTTGTGCTGCTTGCATTATTGTCCGAAAACTAAGCTTTTTAGGGTTTTTATTGTAAAATATATATATGTAGGCTTTTTGGTTAAAAAGGACTGTTTTTCATCGGCTAGACATATTGAAGTGTAAAATGCAGCTTTTTATTCCAAAAGATCTTTCCCACCTCAATGCCAAATGGGGCGTAAGTTTAATCATCATGTTTGATACATTGAATTGTTCCGTAAATATGAAAAATACTATGATGTGGTAGATAAGGATAGGGTACAACAATATTGATGGACAAATGAGAGGCTTAAATTATTTTGTAGACCTTATCATTCTGCCAACAGTCTTACCGTAATTTAATGATTAATTTGCTTTACAAAATAAAGTTTGCATTCAGTATTTGATATTCTAAATGAAGAAATTTCGGATTGAATCATGGAATAAAAGGTTGCATTAAAATGAAAAAGCATTATATTCATTGGGTGACTAAAAATCATATGTAAAAAAATCTAAGAATATATAGTAAAATACATAAGGAAAAACAAAGAAAAAGCAGCCTACACTACTACCTAACATAATTGTATTATTTTTTATAAGAAGGAGATTTAAGGCCTACGAAAATTAGGAAGAAAATTTTGTAAGTGTTAAACATTGAATTTAAACTTTGCAAGAATTTACATTCTAATAAAATAGTTGATAAATCATTTGAATTAAATTTCAAATTTATAATTATAGTCTTCTTTACAATTTAAAATCCAATTATCACGCAAAGGTATAAAACATGCATTTGGATCATAAGAGTAGAGATAACTTTATATTACTTTAAAATTCTCACATCATCAAACGTTTTTGTTATACATGAGAAACCTATTCCCTTTAAAAAAAAAAAATACATACACATAATAATATATACATATATACATGCACATACACATGGATGCATGAAAAATAAAATGGTTTTGCTAATTAACGACTACCACGTGCCTTAAAGGCACTTTTTAAGGTTACTAAATTAAGTAATTAATTTTTACAATGCATTGAAATTCATAACAGGAAGCATATGATTGGTACATGATCGATCCTTATGTTCAAAGAGTAGGTTTCAAATCCTTCTTTTTCAAATAAAAAGAAATCATAATATTAATGATCAATTATCAAATTTAGTACAATAACATTATTATAAATGATATTTTAACTAACCTTAAAAAGTGTCCTTAAAGGCCTCATTATCAAAATCCAAAATAAATTTTCAATTATTTCAAATATAATAATGTGATTGATTTTTTTTTTTAGTATAATTAACATAAGCAAAACCAAATTAATTCAATAGATGGGATCAACTAGATTTAGCTGCTGCTTTTTTTTTTCTCTCTCGGGTTTCATTTCACAACTAAATTTTGTATTTATGGCGAATGCTTGCAATATATAAGTATATGAGTTTGTTTTTTATACATTGTAATATATATAGTTAAAATTTCTTATATATATAGATGAATATATCAAAGAAAAAATAGATACATGCATAAAACCTAATTAGGAACAATGTATTATTGGCATAACTCTAGATGTTTTTGAAAATAACCTAATCCTATTATCCTGTTTACAGGAAAAATATACATGCTTACTTGGCAAAAGTTTGAAAGATGAAGATATTGGAGGGTTAGACGAAGTTTGTGAGCTATCTCCATCCTTCTGTCCTTCCCCAGCTACCATACCAAATTCAGAAGATGATGATGAGAAGGAGTACGTTTGCCGTCTAATCGATGATCATAGCCACCCAACTTCCATAAGGACTTCAAAATTTTCCAATAATAACATAAATTTGGACCTAACCATCTCAACCTCATTCCCCAATTGATCACACTATGATTATTATATCTAAAAAATTTGGTTTCTACTTATATACATGTAGATTTTTTTCCTTAATGTAATAATATAAAATTTATAGTGTTTATTAGATAAATTATTATTCTACATATAATAAAGAGTATTATAAAGATTTACCAATTAACATTTATATAATCTGTTGATATAGTGTTAAATTTTTAGTTTCATTAATAAAGTTTTAGCTTTAGATAACTTCAAATACCAAAAGAAAAAGGGAAAAACACATATTTATCTAACCATAAATAAAGAAGTGCTAAATATTAACTTTTGATTAATACTAGAATTTTCTATTTTTTATCTACTTATGTTTCCATTTTCATTTTCTGCAAAATCATATTTATAAATTATTTACATAAAGGTTCTTTTTTTTTTTTTTTTTTGTATTGGGGGATGGAAATGACATAAGCGAAAGTTACGGGTTTATGAAATATAGTGAGAGCATAGAGGAAACCTGAAGCAGAAAGTAATTTGATGCTTGGAGGTTTATTGCCGAAGAAACAAAATATTAGTTCTATTTTGAATATGGAAGGACCAATGGCCCCCGTGTAATGCATCTTTTAAGCCTCAGGATCCGAGAGGTGAGTAGGAAGAAAATGGTCTGGTCATGATCTAATAATGCAGTGGAAATGGAACCTCATTCATGATATGTTCGAGGCAGAAAAAGCATGTGCCATTAGTGTTATACCAATAAGCAAACTGGGTTTTTTAGTGTGTTGGTATGGCATTATGATAGTAGTGGTGTATATATTATGAGGAATGGATTCTATGTGAAGTCCAAGGAGGCACCCAGGGGACTGATATGATGATATTGGGTTCAGAAAGCGAACAAGAAGTCTGACAAAGGATTTGGACGACCGCTGTACCGAGTAAAATCAAAGTCTTTATTTGGAGAGTAAGTCATGGGATTTTACCAGTCATGGTTAGAATTCTTGCAAAGTGTCTTCCACCTCTTAGCCTAGTAGTTAAGAGGCTTTAAGGAAGACATATGGGCACGGGTTCTAACTCCATCATCCCCCTATCTCCCCTTTTAAGGGCTATGCCCTCCTACGAACCAAAAAAAAAAAGCGCAGGCTACAGGTGGGGAAAACATGCTTTTGATGCCGATAATCTGAAGTAACAGTTCATCATACTCTGCACAAGTTTGGTAGCTTCTTGGGTTTTCCTGGGATTATTATGGTAATGAGCAGGTGGAAATAGGGAGTAGGATGATGCATGTTGCTCAAAGCTTGAATTGGCAACGATTTAAGCAATATATGGTTGTAGCTTGGGTCATTTGGAGTAATAGGAACGGAGTATTACATGGTGAATCAAGAATGAGCTCTCTTGCATCTGCAAATTTTGCTAAACAAAATTTGTTGGAAAATAATCAAGCGCAGCGGTCACCAAATTAAGTACCAAAAGTGATTAAGAAGTCAGATGGAATAGCACTGGGAGCTCACTCTGCTAATCTACCACGGTTAATAGATCCTCTTGTTGTAGAAATAACAGCAGCTGTTCGAGCCCTTCCATTGCTTTGGATATGTGATTTAAGGAGATAGTGGTGGAGGGAGATACCTTACGAATTTTGAAGAAGCTGCAGACAGTTGAAATAGTTCTTTCTCCTATAGGGAAGCTGGTACGTAGATGAAGCTGCAGACAGTTGAGATAGAACTGTCTTATTGTAATGCTGGTAGATGAAGCACGAAGCAAGATGAATAATTTTCATATCTGTCAGGTAACGCATACCAAACCGTCGAGGAATGAGATTGCACACGCTTTAGCTAAATTTGAGAGGTCATGAGATTATGCTTTGGGTAGAGAAATGTCCTGAGTTTCTTCAATCCATAGTTTCTATTTGATGCAAATTTAAACGAATGAAAGAAAATTCTACTTTTAAAAAAAACAATTATCTTTCCCATTAAATTTCCATATTGCCTACCCATGAAAATTAGACTAAAATTTAAACTTTACAAGTAAAATATTCAAATCTTACCAATTCAATCAATCCCTCATGCTATTATACAACTATTTTTTATACGTATCCAAAAGAAATGGACAAGAAAATAAAATGAGGAAGCTAATCCGCATGATTCAGGCCAACCTCACTCTTTTAAACAGGAAGGTTAACCATGCGAAAGGACTTTGATCAGAGATTAGTCTTTAACGTTAGCACCTGAAGCTCAAGTCAGATGGTTGGGATACCAAATCATTCCCTAAAAATAGCACCAAAATGTAGTTTTTAGCTACGGAGAAAAACCAAACAGTGGCACATTTGCCATTTCTATCAAGATTTAGTTAATCATGCTTCAGCATTTTCAAGATGATTTTTTTCACATTGAATCAGAAACCACAACGGCTATGTGGTTTTCACCTTTACCCGTTATACCATTAACATATTAACAAAATGGAAGAGATATAGAACAGACATTAAGCCTGACTGAAGGATTTTCTTCGCCAACGTCACTTCCTTGGCGTCAGTTTCGATGCACTCATCACTGCCTCTTTGCTAATGTCTTCTTTAATCCCTTGATAATCTTTCCAAACCACATTAAATTCATAACTGATAGGACTAATGGCACAGCAAATATTAACAATAGCCCGTAGCTGTCCATCTGCTTAACCTGTTTTGAGCAGAAAACAGTGATAGGCTGTTAACATATTTACCAAACAGACTTATTTTGACCAATAAAAAAAATTTTAAACAATTGCAGGATAATAAATTGACATTTAATTAAATGCCAAATCCATGTCAACATTTTAAAGACCAAGGCTACATGGTTTAGGGTATTATATCAAGATTCTGAAGTGAATTTAGGTTTTCTCAGTACTCAGGACAAGCAATAATAAAATACACCTATGATCTCAAATTACATACAGTATGTGTCAGCTAAAATAAAATAGTAGATAAGCAGTTTAATAGTTCAAATCCGACAGCATAAAAAAAAAGATGAAAAATCAAGTATGCTAGTAAAGAATTAACACACCTGCAGCTGACACCAGGTAAATTTTGCAAGAATTTCATACCTGGTCATAGTGCAAGTAGACATGATAAAATTGATACATAAACAGGAGTATTCTAGCAACCTGCCAAAAACATCAAATTTCATTATATTAACTGCAAGAAAAATTTGTCAAACGATAAAGGAAAATTTTGAAAACTGTAAACTTATTTCACCCACCAGCCATGTGACAAATATTACTACTCCATTGATTCAGTAAGCTCTGGACCTCTTCATTCCAGCTTTGTCAAGATACCTATATGAACCCAGAATATCCTTAACATGGAGTAAAAGTAAAATGCATTTTACAATTGACAGATAGAATGAATGTACTCATATATATAGATAAGTTTTTACCATCTCAAGTTCATCCCAGGGGTTGCAGTCTCAGAGATGAGTACCATAAAGGTGTAAAGCTGACTCTCCCCAGTCAACATAGAATATGCTACAGCTGCTATTGACAGAAGACGATGGAGAACCTGAAATAAGAACATCAGTCCTCACCAACTAGGCTTCTTCTGAAAGAAGAAAAAGTAGGCCAAGATAATAATCAAACAATAAAAATACTTACATACTCCATTCCACCTAGAGAAGGGTAAAACCAAAAGATCATCCCAAGGTCAGCAAGAAAGTAACCAACAGATAGATGTCAAAAAATTTCCTAAAAAAATGGCATGTAAGATTAATTTACTTAGAAGCCAGCTAGAGGTGATAAATTACAAACTCAGGGAAATGTTAACACAAAATGAAAAGTTCAGCAAGATGAATTTATAGCAATATTGCTCCCTCTTTTTCATATAACAGTGCTACATTTACAGTGGGTTTGGATTGAAGGGAGAAGAAGGAAAGGAAAGTAAAGGAAACAAAATCATCTTCTCTTGTTTGGATAAATATTTAATTTAAAGGAAGGGAAAGAGGTAAAAATCAAATAATCTTTAGTTTTTCTTGTAAATTCAATTTTTTTAATATCCCAATTTGGAGAAAAAGTTAGGGAAAGGAAAGTTAAAAAAAAAAATTTATAAAAAAATTATTATGTCCATCTTTTTATTAAAACTAAAAACTTAATAAAAAAAACTTAAGCAGATCACAATCATTCTATAATTTTTTCAAAGTTATCTCTTTTTTCAAGTAAGTTTCATATATATCTTCCAATATAAAATTTTTATAATTTTTTGGTGATTTGATTTTGATGAATGATTGAATATAAATAGATATATTTTTTGAGTTTATGAGATGTCCAACTAGCTCAAAATTCATCAATACATATTTATAAAACATCTTTTTGTTTCACTTGATTAAAAATCATTGATATAGCAACAATTGTGAACCCAAACAATATAACAAATATATCATAGTTCATGAGTGCTCTAAAATCATAAACAATTAAAAATTATAATTAGAAAAAATTATTATAATAAATTATTTTCTTTCTTTTTCACTCTTTATCCAAATAATATTTGTTAGAATTTTTTTTCTTTCTTTTATTAATTTTATTTATCTAAACAAGGGTTACATGTATTCTTTATTTTCTTTTAAAAAACTTTCATTTCCTTTCCTTTCATTTCATTTCATTTCATTTCCTTTCCTTTCCTTTCCTTTAATAATTATATTTATCCCAACATAACGTTAATTTTTCAGCGACCTAAAAAATTGACTTGAAAAACAGACTTGGTAAATTAGTATCTGGTTGGTAAATAATTTCATGACATTTTGCAGCTTGTCTGTGCATGTTTATTATCTATTTAGTCATTCATTTGATAGTTCACCATTCTGCAATATAAAAAAGGCTTAAATACTAAAAAAAAAACTCTGTACTTCCCAATTTTCTTATACAAGCCCTATCCTTATTTATTTCTCAGGTGAGGGTTTTTTTTTTTTTTTTTTTTTGCCAAAAGTAAGGGTTCAATTAAACAAAAACAATACTTTAAGGGCTCAACTGGATCCAATAGCCAACATGGGCTTATCTGAGAAATTTGATAAAGCAGATGGGCTGTTTTAGTATTTATAAAAATAAAAGCAAGTGCTTACTCCAACCAAATCCTAAAACAAGCCCACTCTATATATTGCATCCTATTAAAGATATATGGATGGTGCAGCCCGGCATAATGTATTGACAAACATCAATAGAGAAACAGCTGTTGGCTAAATTTTCAATGGATTTAACTATCGTAGTAATGAGAATCAAGATACTAGGCCGCAAGGCTTAATTTGGCAGACATGCTCAATAGGTCTGGCTGTTTCAAGTAGATATGCTCCAAGCACAGCGACCTGGACTAATTTGCTTTTAACCCTAATTGCAATGTGGTTCAAGAAACATCACAGCCAAACCACTGATCAGCTTCAAGTGAGCAAGGTCTGCATTGATCTAGCGAAGATACCAGATATAAGGTAAACCATGATGTGATTTACTTATTCAGTGAGTGGGCCATGCCTCATGGCCACAAGAGTTTAGAGACAGACACATGCTGAGATTAGTGTTGGAGATGGAGTTTGTAGTTGCAAATTTGCAATGATGGTGGAATATGTTTGTAGTAAGCTAGCTACAGGTGACACGTGATAATTATTCTGATGAGTATTCTTCACCCCAGCGGTGAATTGAGCCAAGCCTAGCAAATCCCTAAGAAAATTGATACCCTCCTTACTATAAAGTTTTAAAGCCAGAATTTGACCGAGTTCATGAAGCGCAAGTTTTAAGCCTAAACCTCATTTTGTTAAAGATTTGCAAAATGGTGTTAATTGTTAATATCAATGCATATTTTTGCACCATAAAAAATGTTGCTTGTTTCACACATAAACAAGAATTTTGGGCAAAGGAGATATTTTATAATCTGTCAGGGACTAGGAAACCAAATTACAGAGCCTTAACACATTAAAACAAAAGAATAACAGCATTGCAGCCATAATCAAGGATGCCATATTACTAGATAAGCTTATAATAAAACTCTTCATTGCTGTCACCTATAAATGAGAGGTCAATTTCACCATAAGAAGTCAAAAGCTATTTACAATTATTTGTCCTATCAACAGCAATGCCACTCGTATCATTTGAATTTATGAAATAAAATCATATTAGAAGTACTTCTGTTCACTCAAAATTTAAATATGCAATGAAGAAAACTCAGCACTCAATTGCTTCTCCTCAATGAAACACTACACATGCTGAAAATAAACCATTCTGGAGGGAATGTATGTATCCAAGTGCATGACTAAAACAATTATCACGAAGACATGTTATTAAAGGCAAGGTAGACCAACTTCCTAGCGATATCCAATATACTAAAGCCAAGCATAAAAGATCAGATATAAATGATTAAATATTATCTCAATTCCAAAAGTTTTAATCAAAGATGAAAAGAGTATCCTCACCCCCAACGCAAATGTAGACAGTGCAGAACTGCGGAAAGTAATAAGTCCAGCATATTGGTGGTCGAAATAGAGATTTGACCAAAACACGAAGTATAAGGACATGACCATTATGAAAATGGCATGAATGGTGGATATGGATCTGCATAATGCATCCAGGCATTAACTCAGTATCAATAAAAAAAAATAATAATCAATACTAATATATTCGAATAAACAAGAAATATCAGTCACCGGTTGCTCCACTCAGTGCGTTGGACTTTTGGTAGGCTAGGATAGCTGTTAAAGCAAGCATTGCTAAGCTGCTGGGTAAGATCATACACCTGGAAAAGGACAATGATTTGAAATTGGGAGGAAAAAAAGGGAAAGATAGTAGAAGAGAAATGAAAAAAAAAAGGCTTAAACGGATAAAAAGATAAAATATTAGCTTCATATAGCTGCAAATCATCATTCTAACTCAACTGAATTATTTTCAAACTAAATAACGAACCATGATTAGGCAACATACCATCTTGCAAGCACAAATGCCACAAATAACTGATGTGTATGAGATGAAGGAATCTGGTAGTAAATATTCTTTTAGCATCAGCTCAGCCTTATTCTGGTAAGATTTTATCTCCATGGTTGCTTTTTCAAAAACCAGTATTAGAACACATTCCTCAACCAATCAGTCTAAGATTATGAATTCTGTAGCCTCTTTGATTCAGTATTCTTGTCATTCTTCATTATGAATAAAGTGTAAAACAATTTTAAGAAAATAATGAACATCATAAAAAAGATTAAAAAAAGAAAAAATGTTATGCTCTGAATATAATTGCTTTGAATTTGAATTATAATGCACTTGACCTTCAAATATTCAATGCACCACTTTGCACTTCCTTCTAAGAAAGAAAAACACTATGAATTACTTTGTTCACCACATGAAAGACAACCAGAAAGTCATATTACTATTTTAAAGGACTTTAAAATATTTTCATACCAATCATCCAAAAAGATGAGAGACAGGGGCAAGGGGAGGATGGCTAATGATGCAAAAATGTGCACGCTATGTAGTATGTACTCAAAAGAGAGATAGCAGTTCAGAATCTAATTTATGATGGGCATATCCTCAAAGTCGTTGAGCAACATTAGAACTGCATAACAGGTGATGCAGTAAATTAAGAATATTCAATCTTGAACACAGGTGATGTTGGAAATGGTATAGCAAATTTTGCAACAAGCAATTCCTTCAAAATTCAGGGGATATTAAACATGTCAATGGCGGTTTAATATGAACAAGATAAATTGGCAATAAGTAACATCAAATATTCAGAATTTCTTTCCTATATTAAAAACTTCAAGCTCTATTTGTTTCTTGGAAATATGTTATGCAAGTTTTTGCAAAAATAAATAGGATTGCAGAAAACAGAATTAAAAAAAAAAAAAAAGCATTCTCATTAATCTTGTTGCAGCCATTGCATATACTAGAAGGAAATACAATTACTTCACTAGATATCATAACACTAATCAAGATTAATAAATTCTTCTTAATCTATTGCATCAACAGAAGGTTTCACGCTGAAAGTGGTTTATTGGCAGAGGTTATGGCATTAAAAGATGGGGTTAGTTTGGCGGTGGATGTTCAGAAGTTGTTGAACCTCGTTCATGTCAGCAGAGTTTAGCTAGTAAGGAGGAATGTCAAAGCAACTACAGACTGGGTGGCTACCCATACAAGGGGATGAGTATGAGAGGTATTTATGTATGCTCTGATATGCATGTCCATTGTTGTTCTTGCTTGTAATAAGGATTCTTATATCGATATAATTGAATTTTTCAACATTAATTTCCAACATAAACATCAATTCCGAAAAACCAAGAACGAAAATTTATTATATCATCAAATTAAGCACTAAAATAAACACCAAAAATTTTCAACTATCAAAACCAAAAGGATTATGCAAAACAGAGCCAAAAAAAATTTTTAAAAAAAAGAAGGAAGTAAAAGGAAACGAAGAAGAGGATAAAAAGAGTATCGCAATCGGAGAAAATAAATCAGCAGAAATTGCGGAAAAAATCAGGGACTTGGGTTTGGCCAAACAGAGAGTGACGGATTCCTACTTAATTTTTGTTTTCTTTTTCTATTTTTAGGAATATACGTATGGATAATATTGAGTCTTATATTTATATAGATACTACTAAAAATATTATTATAATTGGTAATTAATGGTTTTTCTCGTTTTCAATTACGTATGGCAATGACTTTGTTTCGTCCCGAAAAAAAAAAAGGAAATGAAAAAGAAAGGAAACCGGCAACTCACTTATGCGAAACTCAGAGGGATGGAGAAAAAAAATGCTTTTTGCTAAAGCCATCGATTCCACGTTTTGCACATGTATTATTATATTATTTATTTATATCCAACAAAAGAAGATTTGATATCATTGGAAAAATTTTTGGGAGACTTAGAAAAGATTAAATTTTATTATTTTATTTAAATAAATTTTTATATTTTATTATATTTAAATAATCTTTTAACTTTTATTTTACATTCAAATAAATTTTTAAATTTTAATTTACATCTAAATAAATTTTTAATTTTTAATTTATATTCAAATAAATATTTTACGTAAATCAGTATTTTATTAAAAATAAAAATTTATGTAAATATAAATAAAAAATAATGACTTATTTAAGTATGATAAAAATATAAAAATTTATTTAAATAAAATAATAAAATTTATAGATACTTTTCTTATTTTAGCCAAAAAATTTTAAGTATCAAAACTCAAAAGATACCTTTAACTTAAAAGTTTTTAAATTGCCCCACAAAACTAAGATAATATCTCGCATAAATGATAACCATTAAAAGTATTTTTACTTGAAATATTATCTTATTTTAAAACATATTTCTTGAAAAACCTCATTTATAAAACATAAACATGGTATGCATCAGCACATCAATATATAATATATCGTAATAATGAAACATGAATGACAAAAAGTAAATATATTACAATTTAATAATGCATGTAACAATAAAGTAAAATGAGATGCAGAGGCAAAAAAGAGGGTTAAGTGTTGGTTTGAGGGTTTGGGGTTTGGTTTAGGATTTGGGGTTTAGGTTTAGGTTTATGGTTCAGGTTTAGGTTTAGGATTTAGTTTTAAGGTTTAAGGTTTAAGGTTTAAGGTTTAGGTTTAGGATTTGGGGTTTAAGTTTAAGGTTTAGAATTTAGTTTTAGGGTTTAGGGTTTATGGTTTATGATTAAAATTAGGGTTTTGAGTTTAGGTTTAGGGATTAGGGTCTTGAGTTTAAGTTTAGGTTTTGGGGTTTGGAGTTTAGGTTTAAGGCTTTAGGTTTTGGTTTAGGGTTTAAGGTTTAGGTTTATGTTAGGGTTTAAGGTTCAAAGTTTAGATTTAAGGTTCAAGGTTTAGGGTTTATGTTTAAGGTTTAGGATTTAGGGTTAAAGTTTAAAGTTTAGGGTTTTGTATGGTGGTTTAAGGTTTAAGGCTTGCATGGGGAATGCATGGTAATAAGATAAGCAAAATGATGTTGATAAAAATTCAACTTTTAATGCATAAAACATGGATGAATATGGAAAATCAAACTTAAGCATATTTACAAACATATCACAAACTAAACATGCATGCAACAAACATAATAAAATGGATTAAATATGAAGGTTTAAGGATAAAGAAAGGTTCAGCCAAGCCATGAACAAGGGCTTGATCAAAACCTTGATGGCCTAATTCATGCTTCATTATTTGGCCAATTAAAAGGGAAGTGCCTCCACCATATTTGTTTTAGATCAAACACATGCAAATAACATAAAATCTATTAAAAATTTTACTAATTCAATATTTTTATTCATTGAGGATTTCATCAAGCACATAGAAAATATAAAAATGAAACCAAAAACTTAAGCAAACAAACATGATATGAGCAACATTTAGCCATCAAACATAAAGGGAGGTTCGGCCAAACATGGGAGGAATCTTGGAAGAATACTCCTTATGGCCATTCCTAAGCATTTATTCAATTATCTAGCTAGAACATGCATCAAATACTTATAAAACTATCATATGAAGGCATTTTATCATGAAAGAATTTTCATCAAACATGTCATAGACTACCATAAGAGGAAACCATAAAAACATACATACTTAACCAAACACGACATGCAAACCACTAAAACAATCAACAATCATGTAAATTACATATAGCATAACACCCAAATCATCCAAAGGCATTATTCAAAGGAGGAAAAACATTAAAATGACCAAAATGGAGGTTCAACCATAGAAGATTTTTGCTTTGTCTTAATCTCTCTTGTTTCAAACCAAACTATTGATTAGTTGGTTAAATTTTTAGATCAAGCTTGGAGTTATATAGGCAAACAATTATGAGGAAGTTGTTTTCTGTTGAAAAAAAAAAGAAAAATCAAAGCAAAATGATATGAAAAGTATGAAAATGAATATAAAAATGTATGAAGAATATTGTAGAAATTAAACCTTCCAAGAGTTTTCTCAAATTTTTTTCTCCTTTTTCTCCCTCTTTCACACCACTTTCTAGGCTGCCTCCTCCTTCAATTCCACCTTTAAATGATAAATATAAAGGCCATGAAAATGCATGAGACCCTTTGATCAAACTTTCATCCAATGGCTCAACTTATTCCCTTAGTTTATTTTCCAAGTAATCAACTTTCACCCTTGAATCTAGGCTTTTGAAAAATCAATAGTTCATAATAAATTCAGCACAAAATGAGGCTTTTGGTGTAGCTAGTAAGTGTGAAAAGATCATTTTTGCCCTTTTTAAAGTTTTGACTTTTTATGCAATTTTCTTAGAAATCTATGATCCCTTCTTTCTTTTTATGATTTCAATGCACCAAAAATCATAAAATAATATAAAAAAATATGATATGAAAGTTTTTGTGAAAAATCGACCTCGAGAAGGTCAAATTACGAAAATATCTTTAAAGGGTATTTTAGTAATTTCACACCTTTCAAGGTGTGATCAAGATTTTTAATGCAACAAAAATCATGAAATAATTAAAAAAAATATGATCTAAAGCATTTCATGAAAAACAACCTCGAGAAGATCAAATTACAAAAATATATTTAAAGGTATTTTAGTAATTTCACACTTTTCAATATGCGATTAAGATTTTAATGCACTAAAAATTGTTAAATAATATAAAATTATGATATAGAACTTTTCACTAAAACTGACATTAGAAAGGTCAAATTACGAAAACTCCCCTGAAAGGTCTTGTCATAATGTCTAGGTTTGGGGACCTATCAGTAGACATTGACTTAAAGAGTCGCTACCAATCTTTTTTATTTATGTGCGATTGACCATCTAACTGAATCTATCTTTTTTTAAAGAGAAATCTTAAGTTTGACTCAAGTATCTTTAAAAGGTAAATTCAATATCTACGAAACTAGAATTAGGTCTAGGAGTACGGTTACGTGTGAAAAAAGTTATAGCACCCTATAACGCCCATCAAAGGATGGTACCAGCTTGATTCCATGTTATCCATTTTAGCTTTAAAAATCTTATCAGATAATTAATTATTGGAAACTATGTTTAATTGACTCTAATACTTTTGATAAAAAATTAAAAAAATTCCCTCAGCTCAAGAGTATATAAAAAAACTACTATTTCTTTTACAAAGGTTTCATCGTCGAATTATTTAACATAAAAATTTTAAGAAAAAGAAAAAAAATTAATATTTCAAATTTTTTCCTAAGACTTCTTTTCCAATTTTTTTTTTTAAAATAATTACTGTCTTTTATTTAAGGAAATTTTTATTCTTTCAACTTTTTCCCCAAATACATTTTTTGAAATTAAGAAGATTTTTATTTAAGAAAAATTTGATAATTTTAACTTTTCCTTAACAACCCCTTTTCTTATTATTATTTTTTTATTTAAGAAAAATTAATACTTTTAACTTTTTCTTAAAACGTTTCTTATGAAACACATTTTTTTAAAACAAGTTTTATTTTTTAAAAAAAAAATTGATACTTTCAACTTTTCCTTAAATCTCTAAAAACTTTAAAATACTTATTAAAAAATAAATAACATTAACATAATAAATACATCAAATAAGAAAAAAAAGAAAAAAGAAACCCAAAATAGGAACCACTCGACTTAGCTTGGCGGCAAAAAAAGGATTCAGCTGTAGAAATAGAAAACAGCTTGATAAGCGTGGCTTTAGGCTCGGCTTGATTGGTCAAACAGCTTGACTTCATAGATCGACTTAACTTAAAGTCTGAAGTGAGTCGTAACTGGGTTAGATCGCCTATGAAGCAACATGCAGATCCTTTTAAAAAGACCCGATTTCTTGATTCTCTAAAGTGTTGCATTTTAGTTTAATTATAAAAACTAAAATCTTTCATTTTTTCTTCTCTTTTTTAGACTTTCACTCACTTTTTAACTCTATACTTTCATATTTCTCTCTACAAAGAATAATCCTCTTTCTAAATTCTAGTTAATCCTATCATTAGCACTATCGTTTGGCCTTTATTAGCTGTCACCCACCACCATTGGTTGTTCTGAAAGGCCTTTGTGAGCTTGTTTCCATCTCTTTAACTTGGATACAAGCTTGAATTTTTTAAAACCCTTTTCAAATACCCCAAATCTTAAGGTACAAGTTGTGACTTTTTCACTGTTTCAGCCTTTTTCCACCGTTAAATCAAGATGAATTTCGGATATGCTATTCACTATCATTTGCTCTCATTTTCCACAATTTCGATTTCCAAACAGCACCTTCCATCGTAGACAATTGTTGGCACTGCCATAGTCGAGACAAAACTGTAGACTTTTATAACTTTATTCTCTATTTTTTCAATGGTGGATGTTTTTTTTTTTTTAATGTGATTTTGTGGTTGTGTTTAGGTATGGGTTTACTAGCTTTCGGTTTGAAGGCTAGTTGAAGCTTGCTGAAACTCTTTATTTTTTGTTTTCGTGTCAATTGGAAGATTGAACTTAAACGTTGCTTGATTGCTATTGAATATGTGTCTTGTTGAACATCCCTATCTTGTTTGGATTTTCTTGACGTTGGCTAGATTATTGTCTTTTGAAAATTGCTTACCTTAGGCTTTCTAGGCTCACTAATGATCTTGTGTGGAGTTTTTTGTTATTGGATAAAAATTAGGTGTTTGGGACTTGTATCTGGGATTGAAATTAAATTGGTTTTAAGTTTTGCTTAGGACCTAGATTTAAGGTCAATATTATGGGTTGTTGGCGGTGATGGCTAATAATTATGAAAATTTGAGTGACCAATGTTGGTAGGGGTAAATTGGTGAAAACAGTGATCAAGAATTGTGATGACTTGATTACTTGCTCAATTTATCTATGTAATTGCCCTATTTGCCTCTTTTTGGTGGTTTGCATAACAAATTAAATAAAGATGATAAGGATAGGATTTCAATTAAAAAACTGAGCATCCTAACCTTTTTAATTTGAATTTTATTTTCAAGAAGCAATTGAATTTCAAAATTTTAATTTACCAAATCTTATCACTTATTTTATCCTTTTTTATCTTTTTATTTATTTTCAGAACAATGATAAAAGTAAAAATAAATAAATAAAACAATAAAACAAATTGATTAGGTCTAATGCCCAAATAATCTGAGACAAAATAGGGTATCTACAGTTACTCCTCTATACACAATTTTTATGAAACAGGAATTGCACAAAGAATATAGATACCCAATATGTTCGTGTCTGACTTCACAATAATTACGAAATTTTGAAACTTCAAAGGTTCACAATTTGAAGCATTCGAAAATTCACAATAGAAGTTGAAACTCAAAGATTCACAATTTCAGTTAAAAAAAATCATAATTTGAAAATTCGAAGGTTCACAATTCAAAGACTCGTAAGAATTTTAAATTGTAAGAATTGGAGATTCGCAAGATTTGGAGATTCGTAAGAATTTCATATTTGAAAAATTTTTAGCTTCGCAAAAATTTTTAATTCGCAAGAATTTTCAGATTCATAAAAACTTTCAGATTTGATCAGAAATTCTAATTTGTAAGATTTCAAAGGTTCACAAGATTTTCAGATTTTCAAAATTTTAAGATTTTCAACCTTTTGGATTCGTAAGAATTTTCGGTTCACATGACTTCATATTCTTAAAATTTTTAGATTCGCAAGAATTAAATATTTGCAAGAACTCGAAGATTTGCAATATTTTACGATTCACAAGAATTGAAGATTCACAAACTTTAAAGATTTGCATTCTAAAAACTTCAACATTTCACATTCAATATTTCAAAGGTTCTCATTTAAAAATTTTAGGGTTTCATCCAAAATTTCAAAGATTCTGATTCAAAAACTTTAGGGATTCACATAAAAAAAATTCAAGATTCTCATTTAAAACTCAAATATTCTCATTTGAAAATTTTTAGAGATTATGCCTAAAGGTCTTACAAATGATCCTCAACATTTAAATTACTCATTCAAAAAACTTTACAACTTTAAATTTTGGAATGTTTTCCTCGTCAGAAAAATCTCATCATGAAAAATTTTCATTATTTGAGGTTTCAAAAGTTTAAAATTCTCCTACCAAAGTCAAATTTTGTATGATAGTGATTCAAATGCTTTCTTAATGATGCAAATGCAATAACCCAGATTCTTATAATAATGTAGATGTCATACTCTAAACCATAAATTAAATGTTTACTACATGATGCAAATGCAATAATCAAAACAAATATTCGAATATTCATCGAATTATGTACATGTATTATTCAAACAACAATGTAATGCAAATGTCACTAAAATCAATACCATGAAATTCTAATTAATTGTGGTAATAATGTCCTCAAGACTCTACCATCTTACATTTTTTTTCAACTTTTCGGCATTAACATTTGCAAAATCAATTTACCAATTTTGTTAACCGATCCATGTTATTTCTAGTATTTGGTCACAACTCACATATTATATTGGTTGATCCATCACCATATTCACTAGTTGGGTACCATATTTGCCTTTTCAAATCATCTTTTCAGCCTTCTTTCATCTTTTTTATTTTTTTGCCCTTATCATCCTGGATTTTTTTTCAAAAAAATGCATGAATCTTTTATAGACATTGTCATTCATTCGTTATCATTTCAATTCGTGACAGATATAATGCAATAATATATTTTTTTAATTTATTCTAGGAAAGCAAAAATAAAAAAGTACTAGGTGAATTAAGAGAAAAGGTAATCAATATAAGAACAAGTCTGATACAAAAATAGATAGGCAAATGAACAAATTCAAAGCATGTAACTAGGATAACTATTTGAATGTATAATAATGTCTAAATAATGAATATTTAGATAATTTTTAACATTAATCTAGGATTTTTTTTCAAAAACTCATTTCATTGACTTTCAAAATCATTTTAAGCTTATTAAACTTTGCCCCAGTTCTAGAGGATATTCAGATGTCATTGATCTTCAATATATTTGACTATCGATTCAATTTTTAACTCGATGTTTTTTTACCCAGATTGTCCTTTCAGGTTTTTAATTTGAGTATTCTTTTCTTTCATTTTTTTCAAGTTTATTTTTTATTTTTTCACATTTTTTCATTCTTTTATTTTTTCACTTCATTCATTATTGATATCTCTCAAACACCAATCTCTAAAACATAAAAACACATCACAATTCAATCGTTTCATTACAAGCATGACTTAGTTTAATATGTGATCATTCAATTCGAGCATCACATTTGATCAAAATAGACTTTTATGGATTGTAATATAAACTATGGTAAAAGGTCATAAAAAATAGATAAAATAGGCTCAAAACATATTTTTAAAAGGTTTAAACCAAAGGATCATTTCTTATCATATAATGCAACTTGGCACTTTGCCTCATTTCGTATCATTTTCATAATTTTTTTTCTTCATCTTATTCCCCATAAAAGAACTTTTATTATTTTACCCTAGGTCATTTATGGCATTTTTTTTGTAAGAGGTTCTTCTTTCCCCTTTTTTTTTTTACTCTTTATCTTTGAGGCATTTTGCTATCTTTTACTTCTTTTCCTTTTTCAAATAGGTTCTTCCCAAATTTTATCTCCCAGTATGAAGGGTGACCTTTGGTTAGAATTTTTTAGAAAAAAAAATCATGATAGACCTAAAAGATGTAGCAATGAATATTTTTATTTTTATGAATGGTAAAAGAAAAATAGTAATTTTTTATCTCAAACGTAAATGCTTTCTTTGAAGACCATATTTTGAACAAAGATAGACTGATAGATGCCTCTAAGACATGTTTATTTTTTCATGAATGATATCTGTTCACAGATTGCTTTTTTTTTTTCTCAAATAGTCTTCACAAATCAATATGAATGAGCTTTAAAAACTAAATCTTAGAATTATTTTTTAATATTTTCCAAACATTCACCATTTGAAATTTGAGAATGGGAGTAAAATAGATATGAAAAATAACAAAAATAATGATTTGGATGAAAGAGAAAATATAATGAAATGCATCAACTTGTCTTTTATTAAAATAATAAAAAATAAAATCTTATTACATAAAAGAAATCCTAGCATTACTCTAAAGGGAATCCAAACAACTTTCAATCAGTATTAACATCTTTGCTCTTCCCAAAATTATGCCTTTAGGTGATCAGGTGAAGGATTTTTACTGACATTTGATTTTTTTGATTTGTCAAAGCTTACCTAGTCTTTTTGGATCAAACTTTGTACTTTGTGCTTGAAAATAGGGCAAGTTTCTATAGAATGACCTATATTTCCATTATGGTAATCACATGTGGCATTAGCATCATACCATTAGGGATAGGATCGCTTTAATGTTTCTAGAATTATTGAAGATACTAAGTCATTCTTGACTAGTTCTAGGAATAACTTAATATGAGTAATGAGGATATAATCAATGTAGGCCTTTTCTTGGTTATTCCTAGGCCTCCTTAAACTGCTTGTTTGGTTGTTAAACCTTAAAAATTGTGTAGTGATAGGATTAGGTTCATATGTAGATGTTTGAACAATTGGTTGGTAAGCTGGTTATGAAACAGGATGGTAAAAGACTGGTGTATGATTAATGGCTGGATAATAGGTAGGATATATTGGTTATGGGTATGGGGCGTAACTTCTAAATTATTGTTCTTCAAAACTCACAGCTTGAGCTTAATTTTCTTTTCTTTTGGGCATCCCATTATTCTTTATACTGAAGGTCTTTCCTTCTTTAAGCTTGTCATTCTTAATGGTGTTCTCTCTATCATTTTCTCAAAGATCACCATATCGATAAAATTTTTAGTAGCATTCTCAATCATTTTCTCATAATATGGAGACTTTAAAGTACTTATAAATAAAATAGTTGTTCCTTTTCAGTAAGAGAAGGTTAAACTTAATCAATCACATCTCTCCACTTTTGTGCATTCTACTTGAAGCTTTTTTTTTCATAGTTTGTAGAGATAAACGATCTGAAGCTAAGTCTATAATGTGTCAATATTGGACAATGGACGTCTTTGTCAACCCATCCCAAGAATGTATACGGGCATTGTCTAGCTGGATGTACCACATTACGACTGAATTAGTAAGACTATCTTGAAATACATACATCAATAGTTTCTTATTTTGAGCATGGATAGCCATTTTGCAATAGTACATAGAAACATGAGTTATCAAATATCTTATCCCATCATATTTTTTAAATTCAGGAACTTTAAATTTAGTGGAATAATCACATTTGGAACTAAACAAACTCCAGCTACATCCATAAAGCCAAAATAACCCATTCCTTCGATAGCTCGCACTCTCATTTCTAAAAGATTCATTTATTATGTGCTTAAATCCTCCATCACCTTAAAAGTTTTCATCTTCAATCTCTCTTTCTCTTCAAAATCATCCAAATTAGAAATCTCAATTAGATTATATGCCTTTATTTCAAAGGCAGGGTTAGTGTAGCTATGAAATGACATTTTATGATATTTGTAAGCATATGCCCCAAAAAATGACATCCGTGGGGCTTGTGTGTTTTAAGAAGATTGCCCTAATGTGTGATCTTTTTTTTAAGAGTTAAAATTTGAAAATTTTTATGCATTTTTATCTTTTGACATGTTTAAGGCTCTATTTGGTAAGGAGGAAAATCGATTCTGGAAGTCATTTTCCATATTTTCCTGTGTTTGGAAAGGTATTAATAACATAGTTAAGGGAAATTGCTTTCAGGTCAACAAAAAATTATATCATAACACGTAAAAATTGAATTCTTTTTTTTTTGGTAGAAGATACTTTTCATCACTTTTACTGCCCCAAATTGTATCGATAATCTATTATCTCTCTCAAACCAAAACCCATTCTCCATCTCTAGCCACTATCAAAACTTACAAATCCCTTTTGATTTTTCACTCTTTCTTTTTTTTTCTTTCTTTTTTTTTTGTTTTTGCACTTATATTTGATTTGCTTCATGGGTCTCTTGTTCTAGCACCAATTGCTTTGTGGCTTTCTTGTGGGTAAAGCACTATTGTTCAGCACTAGGTTTAACTTTAAGTTTCTCCCTTTGAAAGGTTTGATTTTTAAATTCCTCCATTTTTATAATTTTTTCTTTCTTTAATTTCTAATCTTTGAACTTTGTTGCTATACTTTTTTTTTTCTTAAAATCTGATTATAATGGAAATTCTGAAATTTTATTTTGTCTTTGTTCATCCATGAATTTTATTTGTCCCATTAAACGTGGTAAACATGACTTGTTGGTGAAAAAGGTTATTTGAGGAATCATTCAAACAAAAAAAAATATTTTTTTCTTGTATCATCCAAACAATAGAAAATATTTGGTTTTTTGAAAAATGTCTTCCATAGAAAATATCTTCCTTTAGAAAATCAATTCCTCATTACCAAACGGAGCCTAATTATCAACATAATATAGATAGATATATAGATAGACCAAAGGGTTACAATCTCATTAGAGATTTAACTACCACTGAATTCTTAATTTCAATATTCAACCTATTATTTTTTTCAAATTAGAATTCATCAATTTTGATTGTATCTATTTATGGAATTTTTATGATAGAAGTTGATGATTATTGTTAATAAGACCAACATATGAAATTTTATATTGTTAAATGTCAACTTCATGTGACTTAGTTTCGTTAATAGCAGTCACTAACTTTTATAAAATTATTCGTAAATTGACAACATTAAAAAAAAGTTTTGAATCCCTTTTCCCCAAACTTTTTTAAACTCAATTATAATTGTTCTTTTTCAAAATAGATAATATATAGACAAATAAGTAAATAGATAAAGGTTGACGATGAAGTTTTAAACTCTATAAATAAGGTTAAAAAATCGACACATGTTTCATTAAAATATGTATTAATTAATTATTAAATGAGTATATAACAACCTTTTAATCTTGTATTACATCCCAATTCAATATCGAGATATTCTGATAATTTACTATGGTATATTTATAAAGATTTGAATCCATATTTGTAAGGTTTCTTTTTTTGGGATAAACCGTAAGATTTTCAGGCAAAAAAATGATATTATTTTACAAGTTGGATATAGGTCTTTACAATTTGTATCAAAATAATCACCAGCTAGAGGAAGTTAAGCGCTACACAGTCGAACCTACCTCTAGAATTTTAACTTATGGTGTGATCCTAATTTTGTGTGTTCTGTATTGGGTTTGATGAGAACGTCACTTTAACGAAAGAGTTTATAATACCACAATCCCATATTGAGATATTCTGAAAATTTATTATGGTGTGTGTATATATATATATATAGAGAGAGAGAGAGACAGACAGACATGAATTCATATATCATTTTTTGGATAAAAACATGTCATTGGTTTTTAATTTAATCAATCAAATCAATCAATTCAGTTTTTGGTAAAACTAGCCACTAAATACATATTAACATTTTTTTATAGAATTAAATTCTATTGCTTCCAAAATCTAAAAACATTATAAAAAACTTAGAGTTAACAACTATGTAATATATTAATATAGTATTACACTCTTACTTTCAATAAGTAGAATTCAATATTTAAATCATCATTATAGTCATAATATGTATTACTAGGCCATAGGTTTTTACGAGCCTAATCCATCATCAAGGCTTCGGTCAAGTTTGGCTTGAATTGGCCTTAAAAAGGAGAGCTTCTATTTGCATCCTAAGAATCATATGTATATATTATATTACAACATATATAGATATCTCATGAGGTTTGTCATATGGATGTTTACGTTGACAAGTCTTTTGAATGACACATAAAATAGTTTTTTAAAAGAGTAAGATAGTTTTTTTTTAATTACAAATTAAATAATTTTAAATTTATTCAAATATTAAAATTATTCAAACTATAATTAAAAATCAAATCAATTTAAAGATATATTTTTTAAAATTAAAAATATGAAATATAGATTTTATTTTCCTAAGAAATAATTTTAATCATTTATCAAATAACCTTATTTAAGAAATTATTTAATTATCAAAATCTTTCAAATATATTTAAAATTACAAAGATTAAGTTTATTCAAAACTTTCAGAAATCTTTTTTTTTCTTGATTTGAATCAATAAAAAATAAGTTTTTAAAAAATTTACATAAAACATTGAAAATTGAAATAATTTTACGTAAAACATTAAAAATTTAAATAACATTTCATATTAAATTTTTAAATAATAAAATCATCAAAAGAATTATATCCATATTAACTCTTATTATCAAATTTATATTTTAAATATATGCAAAAATTTTGATTTTATCTTTTATCACTTATTATATTCATTTTAAATTTTAAAATTATTTATTTAATCTTAATTGCTACTAAAGAATTCTTTTACAAATTTAAGACTATGAATATAGTGTGTTATATCAATTTTTTTATTTTTTCAGTTTTCAACTTTTTTCGAGGTATATTCTATTACTATTACAATTTATTTTTTTGTATAACTTCTTTTCCAAGATATATTTTATTGCTATTATAATTTTGTTCTTATGACAAATAGTATTTTTTTAATTTATTTTTTTTAACATATCTTCTAATATTTTTATATTTTGTATAGCAATTTAATGAAGATTATAAAAGTGAAAGTATGTTAATACTTTTTTTATTTAATTCATCATTCAATAATACATATATTTTTATTTAAAAAAAACCATAAAATTTATTTTAAAAAAAACCATAAAATTTTGCAAGTGCATAAATATTATTGTAAACAAAAATAATCCAAAGGTAATGACAAGTCACTATATATGAATTTTATATATGTTATAAATTTTAAAAATTTAAATATAATTAAAAAAATTAATTTATATGTAGATACTCATATTAAATAAATAAAATTATTTCGTGCATCGCAGGATCTTAATTTAGTTTCTCTATATATCTAAATTTTTTTATTATAAAAATATCTCTAAATAAAATTACTTAATTAATTTTTATTAAATTATTTTTCAACCTTTTAATGCACCCATTCCTTCTATTCTTTGTTTTTTCTTCTCCTCATTTTTTTCGTCGTCTCCATCACAAAACATTAAACTATTAAAAATACTTTTATTATCTTGTACACTATATAAATACATACTCAGAACAGTAAATAAATCGGTTGGGATGAAAAAAGTGTATAAACCATTAAAATTATTAAAATTTTACGCTTATAAAAGCTTTTGGATTTATATTTAAGGAAATTCGAAAAAATTTATGAATTTACATATTCAAAAATTTATAGAAAATTTCGTATATACATATCCAAAAATTTTAATTTTAAAAGCTTCTTGAATTACATATTTAAAATTTTTTAAAAGCTTTCGAAAATGTAAATTGAAAAACTTACAAAGTCATATAAAAACACATTTTCATAAGTTACATTTTCACATAAAAAAGTAACATAATTTACGGTATTTAATTCCATTCAATCACAAAAAAAAAAAAATTATCTTTATACTCTGAAAGGATTATTTGAAATCGTTAATTTTTTTCTGAAACTTGAAATTGCCAATATTAATTCAACTAAGAATCAAATGAGAAAAAGGAATGAGAGAACGAGGATAAGAAAAGAATTGCAAGTTTAGGGTTGAGGGGTGTAGAATGTAAAAAAAAAAATGTATTCAGTTTAAAATTGGGGTGTTAAAAAGAAACCAGTGTAAAGAGCAAAATTTGGCCTTATAAAGCTTTAGATTTGAGAAGATTAAACTTGTCCGTAGAGCCCATTGCCGAAGCTAACTAATGTAGTTCAATTCACACCTCGCAAAGGTTACCAAACACCTTCCCTTGGGTACGGATAGCCATTTGGACTTTCGTATCTGATTTTAATCCTTATAGGCTTTTATTCTATTCATTTCCCATGTTTGTTACGTAAATCAAATGTTTGACGGCAAATAATTTAAAAAGGGTTGTCGTTTTTTCATCTTGGTCTTCACCATTTCTTCACCTTTTATTCAAAATTCTTTTTTATTGGATTCTCAATCCAATTTTTCTGATCTGAATCGGCTTCTTAGATCGTAACCCCTTTCTGGGTATTTCAGAATTTTCTTTTTACTGCAAAATTTACCCTTAAATTCTGATTTACCTTGCAATCTAATTTTCTGCTGGTTTTGGGTAGGTTTTGCCATAGTGCTAATTTTCTAGTCGCTTTTTCTTAGTATATTTCGATGTTAGTTATTTTAGCTGCTTGGTATTGTAGTGACTCTGCATTATTGACTTTATTTCTGATGTGGGGTTTCCTTCATTTCTGCTAGGAACTTTTTTACTCAATTTTGAAACTAAAATCATTTTCTTTGTTCATTCTACATATTACCATTGGTGAAAATGGTACTTGCTTTTATCTGTTTCAAATGATAATCATACTTTTAATGTAATTTGTTTAGCTTGAACCTCATCATATATGGATACTGTGGCAGTTTGGTTCCTTCAATCAATTATAAATGCAGATTTCGAAATTTAGTTATGTCTTATAAACGACTGAGCATTTGAATTTCTCAACCTGTGAGTTGACAAGTTGATTTTTTAGAATCTGCAATCTTTTCAGGCTTGCACATTGATATTAAGAATTGTGACTGCTTAATTTCCGTCCCTGTCCTAGCAGAACAAAACTTATTCGTTCTGAGTCCTTTATGCTTCTGTCCATGTTTCTCTTTTCATGTTAATTTCTGATAAAGAAGTTGTGCTAAGAGACTTGTTCGCCACTGCATTTGAATTGCATAGGTTGATCCAAATGTATAAAAAGTAAGTTGCTTTTGCAGATGGATGTGATGATAATTCTAAGTAATGGTTGAAGTCCCCAACTTTGCCTGAGCTTGCAAACATCGGCACTTGCACAGCTTAGTGAACTAAAGTAGCAAAGATTGTACTTCGAAATGCTTTTTGTTTATAGTTGACTGTGGTGTTATAAATATTGAAAACTTTTTATCACAAAGAAAATGTTCAAGAACAACAAAGTTTAAAGCCAGATTGTGTTAGCATATGATGTGTAATAGCAGTAGAATTGCTTTAAACGTTTTTAATTCACTGTTCCAATATGACTAATTCAGAGGCAATCCCTGCAATTCTCAAAAAGCATTCTGCATAAGAATAGTATGGCAAGAATAATCTCTGAATCATATATTGAAACTGTCTGTCCCTTTTGTTTCCCTTTACGATACAAATACGTTGAGGTTAAATTCTTATATTGGTTTTCTTTTTTATTTCTAGGATCTTCAGTTATATCAAATTAGCAAAATGTTCCTTTTGTTTTCCATATTGGGTACAAAGTCATTAAGGTTAAATTCTTATTTGTAGAAAGAATGATGTATTAATTTCTTTCGTGTTTATATGATCTTTAGTTTTATCAAATTAACAAATTGTTCTAATCCTTAAACTGTAAGGGAAGTTCAGTGATTTTTATATTTTGTCTTTACAAGCACAAGTTCCCCAGAATTTTATTTTTTGGCTGAAATTTCAGGTTAGGTATGCCTCCAATTTACCTTGGTTTCCTTATACTGACTAATAGGTAGACTTATCCAGCCTTTTGTGGCCTATATGATATCCATCACTGTACAGTGTAAAATATTTGTTTATTATTCTGGATAGACCATGAAAGTCATCATGATAGCCATTGCTACACAGTGACAAAGTTGTGTGTGTGTGTGTGTGTGTTTTGTTTTTGGATAGACGACTAAGATCTGCTATTTATGAGCATGTGAAATTCTTAATAATAGCTGTACTATTGATTTTTTTTTTAAAAAACTAACCCTTGTCTTTAATTACAACTTGATCTCCTTACTTGAATGGTTTCTTGCAATCATAAAAATTATTTCAAGTGGGCGTGCATTGAGCTCCTCCAAACATGTCTCTATCCCCAAGTCGGGGAAGTTATCATTGTTTTTATAGCTTAGGAAGTAAACCACAAATGATGTGACCAGCTGCAATTAAGTGTGTCTGATGAGTTGAGTCATTTATTGGGGTACTTTGAAAATGATTGATTGCGAGATTGTAACCATTATGTTGAACACAATAGCTGGAAAATGGAAACTTGATGTTGGGAAGCTAACATCTTAATCAAAATTGATTTTCTTACCTAGCTAGAAATTTAAGCTCCTATGATGATTTTCCTCTATAGATGAAGCTTATATTGAACTTATTATGATTGGCTGAGGTAACTCTAAGCTCATAAGATCATTGTTCTTTACAGTTGAAGGTTCTATTGAATTTATTATGATTAGCTGAATTATCCTATGGATGCCGTTAAGGATCTGCCCTCGATCTATTCTCATCTTTTTATTTTTTGTCCCCACTGCCTTTCTCCCTTTCATCTTTGAACCCAAACCTTTCTCTTTATCGTATAAATTCTTACATTTACTCTGTAATGGTTGACTGATAACCATTCTAGTATAATGGTGGTCTTTTAATTATTAAGACAACCAGGGTTGTATGAACTTGTATATGAGAATGAAAATGATATCTAGATTGGAAAAGTATAAAAGGCTTGTTTATGCACATTTTATGAGGGATACTGAGCTGATTATTTTCAGGAAATAATATTTAGCCTTCTCATAATTGTAATTTATTTCCAGACCTAATTGTATCATTTTTTTTTGTTGTAATCTCACATTGATAATGGTGAAGTTTCTCTTCAGTTTTTTTCTCTCTTATGCTCAATTTTAGGAACCTACAACCTCTTTTTTGACTATTTTATGCAGGGATGTACTCCCCATGATTCATCAGAGGTTTTACTATTTATCCCTGTTGCCATTTTTTACCACTACAATAATATATGGGCTGAGGTGCACATTTCATGGGAGGTGTAGAGGATGATGAACCTGCCTCAAAACGCACAAAACTATCCTCTGAAGAACTGAGACGTCTTTCGAACGGTTCAACTATTAAAGGGCCCATAGCTGGGTCCTCAGGAGACTTGATGGCTCAGCCCCTGCAGTCTGAATGGGGCAAAGAAGTTGTTGGCTCAAAAGGAGTAGTAAAAAAGGTAGAATTTGTCCGAATAATAGCAAAAGCATTATACTCTCTTGGTTATGTAAAGAGTGGTGCTCATCTAGAGGAAGAGTCAGGGATACCATTACATTCTTCTCCGGTCAATGAATTTATGCAACAAATTCTTGAGGGAAATTGGAATAAAAGTCTTGCCACATTGCATAATATTGGTCTAACAGATGAAAGGATCATAAAATCAGCCTCTTTTCTGATATTGGAACAGAAGTTTTTTGAACTTTTGGATGAAGAAAATGTCATGGATGCTCTGAAGACATTGAGGACTGAGATTGCACCTCTTTGTATCAATAATAGTAGAATTCGTGAGCTTTCTTTGTCCATTGTGTCACCTTCTCACTGTTTTTCTGTTTGGTCTACAAAACAAGAAACATTAAGGGCAAGATCTCGGACTATATTATTGGAAGAAATACAGAAGCTGCTTCCTCCAACAGTTATGATTCCCGAAAGAAGGTTGGAACATTTAGTTGAACAGGCACTTGTCTTGCAACGAGATGCTTGCATGTTTCACAACTCTTTGGATAAGGAAATGTCACTATATGCTGATCATCTCTGCGGGAGAGATCAAATTCCTTCTCAAGAATTGCAGGTTAGATTCTATTCTTCTAATAAGATTTTGTTGCTATTAAGTCTTTATCTCTTATCTTTCATTCTTTACTTTAAGATGGCAAAATTCTAAGTTCTTTTTAACAGTTTTTTATTTATGCAAATTTTCATGTGCTACAGTCATAACAAATCGTACACAATGCATTCTTTGTCATTTTCTTGTGTTAGTTTTGTGGAAATTAGAAATCTATTTTACGTTGTGCTCTGTCAATATGGATATTTGTTGCCATCTATAACTATAAGCAGTTTTATTTACATGCTAGTGATAATCTTTTCTTGATTCAGGCATGATAGAACTGATATTAGGTATTTGGCTGTAAGTTAGGTTTTAAATTGTAGTGTTTACTCTTTCACTTTTAATTAGTGTTTGAATACATCTTTTTGGATAGACAATTTCTTTATTAGGTGCAATCTTGAGGCATTCTCTACCCATATACCTATTACACTAGCCTCAAAAGTCTGCTGGAGGGTTTGTTATGATCTGAAAATGGCAATGGAAAGACCATTCTTTGAGAAGCTCTCACCTTTAATAGAGATGATATGGAAGAAACAGATCTAACTTAGAAGAAGTCGTAGAGCTAGTGGACTATATGAAGTGATTTGAAGTCTGTAATTGACTAGATAGTGAACTCTTTAATATCTCATGCATGATTGTAATAATCTTGCAAGGAAGGTTCCTAATCATGTTGTTTGATAATTGTTTGGTGATGCTGGAATTCAATGTGATTTCTTAATGAAAATGCTAATGGAAGGTCATTTTCTGAGTTGGTGAATGTCCAAGTCAGTATCTTCTTTCTTTGGTAGCAAAGGTTTGTTCCAATCATAATAAACTACGCGAGTGAAACTACTCATGTTATGTTGTAATAGTTCATTAAACCTAGTTTCCTTAACTTAGCTTTGCCTTTGCTTGCCAAAAGGATGAAAAGTCTGTAAAATTTTGAAGCATAACATGGTCATACTAAGGTTGTGACAAAAATCCTTATAAAACTCTCTAAATACGCCGAATGAAGGTTCCATTCCCACCAACTTACAAAGGACTACAAAGGTTGACAAGGTCATCCATGAGTTTGGAGAAAGTTGGGAGATGGTAATATTAGAGGCATTGAGGAAATCAACCACAAAAGGATGCAAGGGAAAATGAAGACTGGCCTTAAAAAAAAGGTGATGAGCATAAAGACTTTGAGAAACCGTCTTAATCTTGTGCTGAAGCCTAATGGGGTAAGAAGAAGGGAGTTTGTAAACATCTTTTGTCTGTGGAAGCCAATCAGCAAGGGTGGTGTAAGGCAAAGGTCTAGTATCCCCCGAGGTTGATGATACTTAGGAAGAGTGGAACAAGCAACCTTCTTTGTTTCAAAGACTCTACCCTGAGATAGGTATGGTCTAACCTCTTAGCAGGAATGTCACTAGTTCTCTCGGAATCATCTAAGGTAGATTAACGAGACTCCTCTTGTAAAGCAACTCTCTCACATCAACCCATGTCTACTTGGAGAACTGGTTTAACAATATTCTACCACCAACTAGGTGGAGTTTGGGAGGTTTTTAGTCATGGTGTGGAACATGTCAAATAGAGTTAAAGGAAAATTTACGCTCCAGGTGATGTTGGATTTTCCTGTTTAGAAGTATTCTTGGCAAATTCTCATTTGGTTATTAGGTTCATAGTATTCTGGTTATTGGATTTTGTTAATTCCCATTTTTCGTTGTGAGGAAATTGTTTTTACTTGTCTTAAATAACAATTAAAGAGTTATAAACTTTTGGCTGTGGTACTCGAGCCCTGCTGAAAGGTATCGGGTGGATACTCTTGACAATAGTTTTTCTAGAAATTATCTGTATATCATTATTGGTATGCCTTCTGTTTTTGTCAAATTCCAGATTAGTTCATATTGCATTAGGATGTATGAATGATACCAATTGTTTTGTAATTATATGGTAGGCATCTTAGGCTTTGGTTAGTAGGAGAGAAAAGTAGGTAGATGGAAATATATGAATGGAAAGTTGGAAACAAAATAATTTTTACTTAGATTTGGTAGGAGAAAAAATGAGAGGAAAGAAAATAAAAGTGATTGCCGTTTTATCTATAATGACAAAAATCAATCCTTCTAGTTTGGGGAAATTGTGGAAGAGAAAATGGAAGGATGTACATTATGTTAACATGGAGTTAACAGTTGTGGTTTTTGCATTTTTTTTTTTTAATTGTCCTCTTATTTCTGTTCAAAAATGTTATAATGGTAACATAATGTGGTTTTAATTTTTTCCCTTCCACTTTCAATTCTATTGAGCAATGGATGAAAACAATAATTTCCTTTCCCTTTATTTTCTATCTTTCTTGCCAAGCACACTAATAGGGTAAAAAAGAAAATGCTTACGTTTCTTTCACTTTCTTTTCCCCCAATTTTCCTTTCCTCCATTTTTTGATCTTTCTGGAGCCAAATCGTACCTACTTGCAAATTCCCTCACTAAAGAGAAAGGAAAAATTAGGGTTGGCACTAGGTTTCAAATAGCACTCCCTTAGCAGAATAGCAGCCACTATTTAGCGGTTACAGCATCCTCCGCCACCGCTTTTTACTGCAATAGAGGTGTGCACGGTGATTCACAGGTGTAACGGCTTTTAGTAGTCATAAATAGTGGCATAGCGGAAAATAGCAATTGTAACGAGACGCTATTGTCATTTTTATTTTCAGCTCCATAACAAAACAAAGAAAAACCCACTCCATATCTAGTCAATTCAATCAAAATTATGTTGGGTTGGCATTGCATTTGCCAATCATAATCATGTTGTGTCAAGGTAAGAGTATAACAAGTAAGAGTTAACATTAACATTGCATGATTAGTTTATCGTGTTAAAGTCTTTGACATAGATGTGACACATTTATTACACTGGTTAGATAATGTGACATGGTTAACACGTTTAAATATGATCAACTTGTTTAGACAAGACATGATTTGCCCATTAAGACATGATTAATATATCTAAACAAGAATAATATTATTATTTTTATGTATTTTAAATATTAATAATTTAATAAATGTGTTTAAACATATTAGATATTTTGAGTAATTGGCAAACCTATTAATATGATTAATTAAACATGCATAAACGGGTCATAAACAGGTTAGGTGTGTTCGTTTGCATAGCACGTGAATATTTTTGTTGCATAAACGGGTTGACACAGTCATGACTCAAACACAATTATACATCACCCAAATCAACTTATCTCTGTGTTATATTCATATCGTGTTAGTCGATTGTGTCCAAAATTGCCATGCCTCTGAAAAAAAGATTGGATTAATTGTTAACATATGCATACAAGTGTTTTTGTTTTAGTATCCTTTGACTGGAATATTTGCTGATTCTTGATTCTATTTTCTGTTTGTTTATTCCTTCTCTGTAATTTTATCTACTTGTGGCTTGCATTTTTCCTTTTTTGAATTACTATTGCAATTTTTTTAATCCTTATAGTCATTTCTCTTGCAACAGATACTACAGGCTCACACTGATGAAGTATGGTTCTTGCAATTTTCACATAATGGGAAATACTTAGCTTCATCATCAAATGATCAGTCAGCAATCATTTGGGAGGTATTGCTTTTCACTTGGAACATATAATGTTGATTTTGTTGAGGATAAACCCTTGTATCTATAGCTTATGTCTTGCAACTTTTTAGTTTTAAATTCCTAACTATAGTAATAAATTGATTTATGTTTTCTAACTCTGTTCTTCATACTCCATTGCAGACATGGGTTCAGTAATTTTTATGCGCTTTTAATTAAATCTACTAACATATCTTCGTAGATGCTCAATTTCAATGTTCGAATTTTGGCACCTTTTTTTAATGCCTTGTGGTTCATTTGTAACTTATATTCTACCCCATCTTCAACAGAATTGCTACCAACATAATAAAATAAGGAAAGAAAGAAATGATAAAAAGAGATGTCATTTCTTGGAGATTAAGCTTAGAGTATGGTTGGTTGTTATTTTGGCTGCTTGATTTTGTTACCAAAAGTGAAAAACAAATTGTGTTTGAATATGAAAGTAGATTAGTATTTTTGAAAAATTAAAAATTTGACTTTTGTGCATAAGAAAATGCATGATTTTATTTTTTTTATGGAGGAATTATGTCTGAATGTGTGGATTAATTAGCCATTCGTTCATTTTAATTGAATATGATCTTCATCTTTTTCCTCTATACTTTTCTGTCTTTTTAGCAAGTTTATGGAGGTGAAAAGCAAATAACAGAGAACAAATAGCCAAAGCAGCAATAAAAATGGAACCTTAGCAAAAATAAGTACCCCTAGATGCAACAAAATAGAAAATGTTGGAATATGATAAAAGAGGTACTTCTTTTGGTGATTTAGGCAGGAATTATAGAGTTGATCACAATGGTGTATGTTAGAATGAAATTAGATAACAGTCTTATAGAGTATGATTAGTTTGTTTGACTCTAAAATTCCGTTTTTTCTCATGCTGATTTTGTGAATTTTTGCATGGTAGTCAGCATTAAAATCGCTGAATGGAAAATGAGGTAAGAGTTAAGAATCAAGTAAACAAAAAAGAAAAGCTTCAAAGGTGGGATGCACCAAAGTTAGAAGAATATAGAAAGGTCAAAAAAGCTATACCTGAGGTGGAATCTCTGTAGCAAAGCTCTCAAAGATAAATAGTTTTAATATTCCAGCTAATTGAGATAAAATCAATTTGATTTTAAAAAATGTTAGTCTCATTCCTCAACTTCTGTTTGGTTACCCTTTCGCACAATTTCATTATATGACTTATCAATTTGATACCTTTGTAATGGTATGTCCTTTTTTTCTTGTAGATAGGTAAGTTTTTTTCTTCTCAAAAAAGAAAGAAAGGGTGCTCTTTCTCTCCTCATTTAGCATTGTGTTGGACTATTGAATAAAGTTTGTAAGCCAAGATATTTTTCTTCTGCGATACATTGCCATACATTAGTCTGGATACCATCTGGGCAAAATGCTTTTCTGTTCTTGATCAAAGACTTCCTTAGCTTGCATTTTTTTAGTATGTCAATGGAAGGCATGATTTTATTTTCTTTTGAATTATTAAGTCCTCTTAAGGTTTTATTGGTATCCAAATTTAAGAAACTTGTTAAAATAGCTCCTCCATCTAACTAAGTAGTCTTTTCAGTAATAATCACTATTTTATTTTCATCCTTAATGGACTTTATTTACATTCATTCTCTTTTTTTTTTTTTCTCTCTCCTATTGGCAAGTTTTTAGTTTTCAAACACCAGAAACTCCACCTTTTTCTTTTCAAAATTTTCTACAATTATGCAAGGATTTTGGTGAAATTAAGACTTTCTCTTGGCTGGAATCTAATTTTCAAGCATAAAAAGTTTGTATTAATGTGTGAGAATGCTTAGATCACTTCTGAATCCACTATCTTTTGGCTTACTCAAAAGCCTAGCAATCAGTCGATTTTCTCATTTTAATATTTTGACTTATTGAAGGTTGATGCAAATGGAGTATCTTTAAAACATAAACTATCTGGTCACCAGAAACCTATCTCTTCTGTTTCTTGGAGTCCTGATGATTATCAACTTCTCACATGTGGTGTAGAGGAGGTTGTAAGGCGCTGGGATGTCTCTTCTGGTGAATGCCTCCATGTTTATGAAAAAGCTGGTCTTGGCATGGTTTCATGTGGATGGTCTCCAGATAGCAAATGGATATTTTCTGGTGTGAATGATAAGAGTATCTGCATGTGGGAATTGGATGGGAAAGAGCTAGAGTGCTGGAAAGGGCAACGCACTCTAAAAATTTCTGATTTGGAAATAGCAAGTGATGGAAAGCAGATTATAAGTATATGTAGGGAAACAACAATATTATTACTTGACAGGGAAGCAAAAGTTGAGAGATTTATTCAAGAAGATCAAACAATAACTTCGTTCTCATCATCAAGAGACAATAGATTCTTGCTGGTAAATCTTTTAAACCAAGAAATCCATCTATGGAATATAGAAGGTGATCCGAAGCTTGTTTCTAAATATAGAGGCCATAAACGCAGCCGTTTCATAATTAGGTCTTGTTTTGGTGGACTTGAGCAAGCTTTTATTGCCAGCGGTAGTGAGGACTCACTGGTATGGAATTCAAATTTGTTCTATGTCAATCTGTAGCAGTAACTTAGCCTATGATTAATATGGAAAGCAGTATTCTCATAATATGGTTGCCATTTCTTGACTTATATTATATAAGGTATCCATCTCTGCATAGATGTGTCATTCGAGTGAGATTGTAGTAATAAATTACAGACTGAAGTTTTGTGAAGGCTACTAGTTTCAAGTAAGTATAGATAAATTTTGCTCTATCAGCGAAAGTCTCATTGCTTTTCCCGTTCGTCAGTCATGTGCAGTCATGTGGTTGCATAGGTGAAATTGTCTTGTAGATCAGAGCCTCTGATTTTCTTCTGTCGTGTTTTCTCAACCCTTTCCCTGTTAAGCTGCTGATTAAATTTTGTCAGCATTCACCTTAGTAGTTGTTTACTTCATGATAATGTCTTTATCTCACAGAAATGCTATAAGATTTTTATTTGTTATTGATGGGCTCAACATATATCAGCCTTGCATGTATAAGCATATATTTGCTATCCACATGGTACACAAGTATAGTTGTCATTCTATGTTCCAGTACCTTTTTCATTTCTAGAATTTCTACTTGTGAACAGCCCCGGTTTGGCCTACTGATTGTTTCTTCTACTTAGAGAATTGTTAAGGTTCAAGGTCCTAACCCTCTCTGGCTCCCCCTGCTTCCCCTCCCCTCCCCCAAAATGGACTTAGTCATGAATTTCCACATCTGCACACGGCAGTATACCCATTGGTGACCTTGAAGATTTTTGCCAAATTAATGGGACCTTTTGGCTGCCTGGACTTAGTGCCTAACACTTTAGTCCTGAAAAATGGATCTTGGTTCATTCCTAGATAGATGATTATGGCTTCATGGGGTGGACCCTAGTCTGTCTTTGTCGCAAGTATAGTGCTGAAATACTAACGAAACTTATGCATAGACATTATGTAAACGTAAATTTATAACCTGAAGCGTGTGAAATTTAATTTTCTTTTTACTCTTAATGTTTAGGTCTATATATGGCATAGGGGCACAGGTGAACTTATAGAGGCGTTACCAGGTCATTCTGGAGCTGTTAATTGTGTGAGCTGGAATCCAGCAAACCCTCACATGTTGGCATCAGCTAGTGATGATCGTACAATTCGGATATGGAGCTTAAACAATCTAAGCTCAAAGCGGAAAGGCAATCACAGTAATGGCATCCATTATTGCAATGGAGGAACCTGAGAGATTGAATGCATAGAGACTCCAGTGATTGATGTCTCATAATTGGTTTGATGTAAATACTTTTCCTTGTTGAAAGCGGACATTCATAGTAAAAAAGATTGTCAACAATGCCAGAACTTTCTGATAATAAATTTGCTGTTCTCTTTTTAACATTTAATTAATTTGATTACAGTTATGGTGAAAATTTGAAGCTTGCTTGCTCATCAGTACCTGTGTGCCTGGTGTTAACTTTGATTCTCATGGAGTATTAGCATTAAAGGATTTGCTAAGGGGTAATCGAGTGGAATCGATACATTTTTAGATTCGAGTTCGGCTTGATTCAAAAGTTTGAGACCAAAACGTGATTTCATACTTGAGTTTCGTTTATAATTTAATTAAGCTATTTAATCTTGCACTCGGTTTAATAGTTTTAATTAGGTACGATAAAATTTTTAAAAATAAAATACATTATTAGTTATTCAACTATGATTTTGTTTTTAAAATGATTATTTAACTATTAAAATTTTTTATTTAATTATTAATCAAGTTGAATCAAATTGATACACTTTCAAATTTGAGTTTGACTCGACTCAAAAATTCAAATCAAAATTTGATTCAAATTTAGTTGAATTATATTTTTATATTCAAATTCGATTCATAATTTAATTAAACTATTCAAATTTAAGTTTGACTCAATAGTTTTGATTAGATTTGATAAAATTATAAAAAGTAAAACACATAATTAGTCATCCAACTACGGTGATATCTTTAAAATGGTCATATAACTAATAAAATTTTTGATTTAATCATTAATATTTAAGTAAATATTTTTTTTTTGTTACTCAACTGTTAATATTTAATGGCATATTAATATGATAATGTCATATCAACTATTAAGGGCCATGTAGTATTATTACGTCAACAAAAGTTATTTTTTTTAAATTTATAATATTACATTAATAATATCACATGATATATCAATTGATGTGATAATATTATTTTAATATTTATTTATTCGATAATTCAAATATTTACTCATTTGATATTTTTTGTCATGATTATTCTATTAGTTTAAATTTGATTTTAAATGTATTAAGTGTATATATTATATTTTAATGTATTTTCAAAACATTAAGAAATGATTTGTTTTGTTCAAGTGAAAATTTATTATATTTATTTTATATCAGTGGACTAACACAATAAATTTATTCCGAATTAAATTGGGTAAAATCAAATTAACAAGTAATTACATCGGCACCAGTTTCGATAATGCCCGAATCGAATAATTTAATTTACGTAAAGTATGATTTGGATGCCAATTTCGTATTTATTTACTAATATACCCATAAAACTCAACACTTTCAATTTCTTCTCTATTCTGATGCGATCACTTGGTAAAAAATATATAGCGAAAGGATTCCTCTTGAATTATGTGCCAAGAAATATTCAGATATCCCCAAAGTTTCCTCAAAAATACAAAAATTGAAAACAAAAGCTTTGGACGGGAGTAGATCCATGATAGACAAACTCAAATCCAACATGATTTCTAAGAAGATTTACATAAAATCTCTCCTTTTAAGTTTTTAAGCAGCACTGAAGGAACTTGCAGTGCTCTCCACAAACTTTCTAGCTCCTTTAAACCACCTCTTATCTCCAGCTTGTGCCTTGCAAATGTAAAGCTTATCATCATTTACAGTGGCTGTAATTAGTTGGTGCTTGCCACCTTCATCTCCATCAGCAGTTCTCGTCAACACCGACAAGAAGTAGTACTGTTTCCCACCAACCACAGGAGTCGAAGACTCCAATATATTTGCGGTTGCCACGGCATTGGAGTCAAAGCCACCCTGACCGATTCAAGTATATATGTAGGTAGACATTAGAGATTTGCTTGTAATCGGAAAAAGAAGCCAGGAAGGAAATTATGAGAGAGACAAAAAATAGTTCCTGTAGACACCCAATTGGGTCCGGCCCAAATCAATTGGGCCTGGCCCAAATCAATTGGGCCTGGCCCAAATCAATTGGGCCTGGCCCAAATGGGTAAGCCCAATTTAATTTTATCTTGTATTTTTTTTTTCTTTTCTTCTTCTTTTGTATTTTATGTATTGTATTATTTATTATTATTATGTATTAATATATGTATATATTTATTTATTTATTTTTTGTTAGTATTTATGTGTATTTTATTATTTATGTATATATATATATTTTATCTTTTTTATTTTATTCATTTTTGTATTTTTACTTATCTAATTATATATCTGATATATTTTTTTATTATTATTTATCCTATAATATCTGCTGATTTATCTTCTCTAATTATCTAGTTTTTTATTTTATTTGATTTTGATTTTGGAGGGCTGAGATTGAAGGCTGAAGAATCCCATTGGAAATGGGAATTCAATCAGAAGAGTCCAGTGGGATTCAAAGATTGAATTCCCGTCCAAGGAGGAATTGGGATTGATCAGGAACTCCTGATCAATCCCTATAAAAGGGACTCTGGAACAGAATGCAACACACAGAAAACAGTAAGCAAAGCTACTGATTTAAGAGAAAAAGAGGCGTATAGGAAGCTAGGAAAAGTTTAGGAGTGGTCTGGGAGTGAGGAAAAATTTTTAGAAATTTTTGGCGAAAAATTTTTCTGGAAATTTCTGGGAAATTTTCAGAATCCGGCGAAATTTTCGGCGAAATTTGAATTTTCTGGCAACAATTTCGGCAAACATTGAAGTTTCAGGCGACCTACCCAGTTTTCGACGAAGAATCCCAGAAACCGGCGATCTTCCGGCCAACTTCCGGCGAAATTTCCAGATTCCGGCGACATTTTCCAGAATCCGGCACCGGTGTTCTTCGATTTTTAGAGAGAAGGGAGAGAAAAAGGGAAGAAGAGAGAGAGAGGGAGGAGCGTTCTGCCGAAAAAACGAAGGTGATTGCCTTTTATACCCTCCCAAAACGACGTCGTTTTGGCCTTAAGTAACCCAGAGGATCCGCGCGTTTTGCCGAACCCGACCCGACCCGGGCGTCGACCTGCTTTCTGACCCGCGCGTGCCAGCCCCCCTCCGAGCCGAGCCGAGCCGAGCCAAGCCGCTCCCCCGAGCCGTTTTCTCTTCCTTGAGCCGAGCCGAGCCGAGCCGCGATCCAAGCCGCTCCAGGTTTTTTTTTTTTTTTGTTTGAATTTTTTTTATTTCTTTGTTTATTTGTTTATTTTATTTTTTATTTATTAGATTAGGTTTATGTAATATTCTTTTTTTTATTTTTTATTATTTTATTTTCTTTAAATAAAAATAAAAAATTCCAAAAAAAAATATTTTTAGGGAAAAGTTGAAAGTATCAATTTTCCTCAGAAATAAATTTCAAAAAAAAAATATTTTTAGGGAAAAGTTGAAAGTATCAATTTTCCTTAAGAATAAATTTCCAAAAAATATTTTTAGGGAAAAGTTGAAAGTATCAATTTTCCTTAAAAGAAAAATAAAATTCCAAAAAAAAAAATATTTTTAGGGAAAAGTTGAAAGTATCAATTTTCCTTAGAAATAAATTTCCAAAAAATATTTTTGGGGAAGAGTTGAAAGTATTAATTTTTCTCAGAAATAAATTTCAAAAAAAAATATTTTTAGGGAAAAGTTGAAAGTATCAATTTTCCTTGAAAATCAAAATTTCAAAAAAAATATTTTTGGGGAAAAGTTGAAAGTATCAATTTTCCTTGAAAATCGAAATTTCCAAAAAAATATTTTTGGGGAAAAGTTGAAAGTATCAATTTTCCCTACAAAAAAAATCATTCTTTCCTTCCTTTCTATCTTAATTTTGATTTTATTTTTTTTCTTTTAAATAATCCGACGACGGAGCCTCTGCAAGTGAAACAGTAGTTTTTCTTGCATACTCTTGAGGTGAGGGAATTTTCTCAATTTTTTGCTAAAAGTATTAGAGTCAATTGAGAATAATTTTCAATAATTAATTACTTGATAAAATTTTAAGGCTTTTGGATAACACAAATTTAAGCTGGTACCATCTTTTGATGGGCGTTGTGAGGGTGCTATAACCTTCCTCACACGTAACCGAACTCCCGAACCCTGTTCTGGTTTGTAGACCTGAACCTATTCTTCTAGGGACCCTTAAACTTAGGTGTTCCCTGAAAGGACAGATTCTTTAGGTGGCCAATCGCACCTAGATAAAAAAGATTGGTGGCGACTCCCTAAAGTCAATGTCTAGCGATAGATCCCCGGATCTAGACGTTATGACAGCTTGGCGACTCCACTGGGGACACTGAGAGTCAGGCCAGCAAATAATTTGTGTTATCCAAAAGCCTAATAAAATTGAACCCTTTTGTATATATGTATTATTATTCATTCATGTTTATTTACATTGTTAATTATGTCATTCATATGCATGTGCATAACATGAGCTCTACACCCGAGCTCCGTCCATCTAGGAGGGAGTAAAGTAATTATTGCTTTCGTGAGGTCTAATGCCTCCGCAGTGGCTAGCGAAATACTCCCACTCAAATTGAACCTTTTCCGCTTGTAGCCTGTAATGGGTGAGGATTAGGGTGCCTTACTAGTCTGTGATGGACAAGGATGTAAAGAACAATTTGAGGACCTTTAGACTTTAACCCTAAAACCACATATAGTGAACCTTAAGAGTGCCTAACCCATAGATAGAGCTATCACTCTTCCCTGTTAGAATTGACCAAAAGCTAAGATCCATCCTTTTACTTTGTGTGATGTTTAAATTTATTTTGTTATTTATTCTTTTTCTGGGTATACTAACCTTTTTTTTTTCTTTTGCATTGGTTCATGTGCATATCATAAAGTTGCATAAAGAATATTTGCCTGAAAAACGATCTTCAACAAATTTTTTTTCATGGATACCAATGAACGCCTAGTTTGTTCTTCATCAGTATTAGCACCCTGTGGGACACCTAACGAAGTAAGGGCCCTGTCAGAAAAGACCCAACTGAAGATGGGAGATTGCTTGCCAATTGGGTATGAGTCTACTCTGTCTCAAGAAACATCTATCCTCCTCAAACAGAATAATTTAGAAGATTTGGTTGACATCTGGAAGAAGATGAGTCCGTCAAGACAAGAGCAGTTTTGTCAGAAACATGGGCATATAGCACACCTTCTAGCAGTGGCTGTTGATGATCAACTAATTAGAGCTGCAACACAATTCTGGGATCCTGCATACAGGTGTTTCATCTTTAATGAAGCTAATATGACTCCCACCATAGAAGAATATTCGATCTTGTTGGGTTTGCATCTCAAGACTCCTGACAAGATATATGTCAAAAAGCATAAGTCAGGATTTCGTAAAAGTCTGGCTCAACTCATGGGGATAGACAAGAAAGTTGTGGATTCTCATACAAAGAAGAAACATGAACAGGTTTGCCTACCTTGGAAGTTCTTTTATGAGTTTCTGATGCAACATGCCGGTGAAGAACGGTGGTTAGACATATTTGCCTTGACTATATACGGACTGGTAATCTTTCCAAAGGTCTTGGGACATATTGAGATAGCGGTGGTTGATTTCTTCGAGAGTGTGATCAATGGCTGTAATCCTTCAACGGTAATATTAGCAGAGACTATCAGATCTTTGAGTTATTGTCATCGAAATGGAGGACGTTTCATAGGTTGCATACAGCTATTGTACTTGTGGATGAAAAGCCATTTTGAACAAGGAAAAGGTGCTTTCTCGAAGCTTTATATCCGTAATCGTTTTCCGATCAAAGAATTCTGTGAAAGTGGGTGGTCAAAGCGGAAGTCTAAACAAGAATGGATAACGTTCTTACAAAAGTTGGAAAGTGCCAGGGTGAGATGGTTGGCCCCATGGATGAATCGTGAGCCTATGTTATACCAATGTGGGGATAGTACAGTGGTTCCGCTTTTGGGTCTATGGGGAGTGACGAATTATGCACCACTCCTAGTAAGAAGGCAATTTGGGGGAGAACAGTTCATTCCTATGACTTATGGGCTTCATCAATTAGACTTCTCTTACAGTGAGCCTAAAGCATTTCAGAGGGTGAATGAGATGATCAAAGCATGGAAAAATCCCCGAAGAGTGAGTCCTGGACCATTCACTGATAAGGTCACCCCAGGGTATTTGGTTTGGAGAGCAAAGAGAAGACAAGAAATGGTATTCACTTATGAAATCTCTCAACAGCCAACAGAAGAAAAACTTGAAGAGACACCATCAGATGTAGAGCTGACAACAAAAGAATTTGAGTCTGAAAAGAGCCAGTTAAAGCAAGAGATTCAGAAACTTCAAGAAGAAAAAGCCCAGTGGAAAGGTAGAGCCGAAAGGTATGAAGTTGAAGTTCACAAGATTGCTAGAGAACGTGATACAGCTACTGAAGATCTAGCAAAGTTACACCAGGAGCATAAGAGGCTATGTGTGAGGGAAAGAGCCAAAGGGATAACCATTACCGAGCTGACTGAGGAAAATACAAGACTGAAGCAAGAGTATGCCGAATTGGAAGAAGAAAGTACCGAAGCACAGGCAGAACTTAACATGCTGAACAGTTATTTGAGCGGGCTAAGTCAAAGGTTGGAAGAACAAGGAGATCGCATCGCTGCATTGGTCAGAGAACATAGAGAATTATCATACCAAGTCTGGTGTGGTAAAAGAGAGAACCTAGGAAGGCAAAAATACATTGAGCACTTAACAACCCAGATCCATAAAGGGGTGTGTAAGGCAAGAGAGATGGTGGAAGAGGCAGAAGCATTAAGACAAGTGGTGGCCCCAGTAGGAGAACATGGACAGCGTCTGTTGAACTTCATAGAAGAAGCCAAAGCCCAGTATGAACAGATCAAACAATTTTATGGCTATAATTCTAGAGGGATAAACTCAGTGTAGATCAAAGTTTTTTTGGAATAAATGAAATTTTTTAGTGGAATACCGTTTTGAGGCAAATGTTCTTTGCATACATGCATTTCTCATTCATTACATTTCTCATTCATTACATTCTCATTCATTGCATTCTCATTCATTACACTTACAAAATAACCATGTGATGATCATGCCAATTTACTGATTCTAAGATATGGTACTCAAGGTTCCAAGATAGCTCCGTCTAGCAAAAATCTTGTCCATCGATTCAACACAAGATTCAGAGTAAGGCAAATGGAGCAGGAAAATTCTCAAAGATTTAAAAAGATAGAGAAAGCCCAGGAGAAGATTGAGGGTGAGCTAAGCAAGATTCTGGAGGCTCTTAATAACATGAACAAAGGAAAAAGAGTTGAAGGAAGTACAAGCCAACAAATTCCCCCATTACAAGAAATAGCTGACCCCCTGTACCCTCCAGGTTTTGGCCCACCTCAAGCTCAGTCTGCCCAAGAGGTCCCACCACAACACTTCGTATATCCAACATATCCTGGAATGCCATCGACTTTCAACCCCGGGCAGTATAATAGCTATCTAAATCCTGTCTTCACTGAAAAGGCAGCAGAACCAATTCCTGATTTAGATGATTTAAAAGAGAAGGAAAGGGAAAAGATGAGGGTGGAAGCTGAGGAGAGTTCCAAGATTAGCATGCTAGAGCAAAGGCTAAGGGCCGTGGAAGGATTTAGCTTCTATGGGTCAGTTGATGCTGCGGGGCTCTGCCTAGTTCCTGATGTGGTTATCCCCCATAAGTTCAAGGTACCAAAATTTGAAAAATATGATGGTACAAAGTGCCCCAAAACCCACATCACCATGTATTGCAGGAAGATGGCAGCTCATGCACAGGATGAGAAACTCTTGATGCATGTTTTTCAAGACAGTCTTACTGGCTCTGCGGCCAGATGGTATGTTCAACTGGACAGGACTCGCATTCGCTCTTGGAGCGATATGGCGCATGACTTTATCAGTCAATACCGACATATCATCGATTTGGCTCCAGATCGTTTGTCTTTACAGAATCTGGAAAAAAAGACAAACGAATCTTTTAAAGAGTATGCCCAGAGGTGGAGAGATATTGCTTCTCAGGTACAGCCTCCTCTGACCGAGAAAGAAACTACAGTGCTATTTGTTAGCACTTTAAAACCTCCCTATTATGAAAAGATGATAGGGAATGCAACAAAGAATTTTACCGATATGGTAATTTCAGGAGAAATCATTGAGAGTGCCATCAAGAATGGCAAACTAGAAGGGAATGAAGCATCTAGCAAAAGAATCCCAAAGAAAAAAGAAACTGAAGCTCAGGCTGTGAGCTTTGATAGACAGCAACTTAGGGGTTATTCGCCCTACCCCCCACCAGAATATCTGCCCTATCACCCCACTGTAAATAACACTTCTTTTCACCCATACCAACCACCATACCCCCAAACCTATCAAACCTCTCATAGACCCTAAAACACCATGTACAGTTCTAACATTCAACCCACCCCAAAACCATAAATTCGCCCAACTAACGCTGCTGGTGGCTCGCGGGAGCAACGAACCACTCGTGAAAGACCTGTTTTTGACCCTATTCCCATGACCTATACGGAATTATACAAGGAGCTCTACAACAATCATTTGATTACTCCAAGTAAATTGGAACCCCTCAAGCCACCTTACCCAAAGTGGTATGATCCCACCGCCCACTGTGACTACCATTATGGGACTGCTGGTCACTCCACCGAAAATTGCACTACCCTGAAATATAAAGTGCAACGGTTGATTAAGGATGGGATGATCTGCTTTGACACTGGAGGGATGACTGCACCAAATGTTAGTGGCAATCCTTTGCCAAATCATAATGTGAATGCTATAGGTGAAGAGCATGAGCGCCATGTGAAGAAAGAAGTGGTAGATATTAAGACACCTCTCGATCAATTGTTTGATGTCTTACGAAAAGTAGACATGATGCAACTGGTAAGTCCACACAGCTAGCATGGAGCATATATAGCTGGTACTAGTTGTAAGTATCATAGTGGGGCAAGAGGCCACTCCATTGAGACCTATAAACAATTTCACCGAGAGGTGCAAAAACTCCTGAATTCACATCAGATGGAGGTCTACGAAGAAAAAGAAGGCTTGAAGAATACTGAGGTGTGCATGACTGATAGGCCTGAAAAGCTATTTCCCAAACCAGTGACAATTCGATGTGGAAACAAACCAAAATCAGTCATAGACAAGCTCCTCCCTAGGCCAGTAACTTTTAAAGTCCCGACTCCTTTTCCATACAAAGATGATAAAGCTGTGCCCTGGAGATATGGATGTGACGCTGTAGTGCAGGGGCAAAAAGAAGAGGTCTCCAAAGCCGATGCTTCTAACATTACTGGTGTAGGAAGCATTACTCGAAGTGGGAGATGTTACACCCCAGAAATGCTAGAGAAGGCTAAAGAAGGAGAAAGACGAAATAATCCAGAGATAGAGCCTGAAGAAGATCAGCCAAAGCCAGTATCAGAAAGGGAGGTTTGTGAATTCCTGAAGCTGGTAAAACATAGTGAATATTCAGTTGTGGAACAGTTGAATAAAATGCCAACTCGAATCTCATTATTATCACTGTTGCTGAACTCAGAGCCACACCGAAACGCCTTATTGAAAGTGTTGAATCAGGCATACGTGGCACATAACGTGTCTGTTGAATATATGAACCACCTGGCTGGAAATTTAGTCATGTCAAATCACATTTCATTCAACGATGATGAGATTCCTTCGGAGGGAAAAAGAAATGCCAAGGCTCTGCATATCACAGTCAAGTGCAAGAGTCATATCATAGCCAAAGTCCTTATCGATAATGGTTCTGCCATCAATGTCATGCCTATGTCAACTTTAGCAAGGTTACCCATTGATTACTCTCATATGAAGAACAGTCAGATGATTGTGAGAGCCTTTGATGAAACCAGAAAAGAAGTCTTGGGGGATATTGAAATGCCCTTACAAATTGGGTCGTGCACCTTCAATATAAAATTTCAAGTGATGGATATCTCTCCATCCTACAGCTGTCTGTTAGGAAGGCCATGGATTCACATGGCAGGACCTGTACCCTCTACTTTGCATCAGAAGATCAAATTCAATGTGAAAGGTCAATTAGTAGTGGTAGTTGGGGAGGAAGACATGCTAGTGACCCAACCATTGAACACTACATATGTAGAGGCTGCCGAAGAAGCATTGGAATGCTCCTATCGATCTTTTGAATTGGTCAATACTGTAGGTGAAGGATTTCAAAGTCAGCTTTTTTCAAAGATAGTGGTGAGCCAAGTCATCAACAAAGGCTGGTGTCCAGGACTAGGGCTAGGCAAAAATTTACAGGGAATCAAAGAACCTCCAACAATAGCAGACAATAACGACATGGTGGGCCTAGGCTATGAGATGGCAGAGTGGGAAGTCAAAAGAAGGCCATCAAGAAAAACAGCTAGACTGATGTTTATCCCATACTTGTATGAAACCTTCAGACCTGGAGGATTCATGTACCCAGTTGCAAAGGAAAGTGTGGAAGACGATTTTGCCCAGTTAGCCATTAATGCTGTTGAAGATGAAGTGGGGGCTAATCAAGAGGAGTGGGTTCGCCTTTGTCCACAAGACTATGAGCTGAACAATTGGAGTGCCATTGAAATGCCTCTGACTTTTGATTTTGATTCAATGTAATAGTAACATCTCAATAGCTTTTGCCCAAGGCTATGGGGTGATCTTTTTTGTTTGGGCCATTCATCATTTATTATTTTTAATAAAAATTAGGAAGTATGCATTTTCATTCATTTCTTCTTGTGTCTTCATTTTTTTTCATCTCTCCAAGCACATCTTGCCAACATATCCCCATTTCATTCAATTGCAGGTCTTTAAATGAACATGAAGATAATCATGATAACAATCAAGAGGTTAGCTTTGAGAATTCAATCAATACTGATGAACTTGATAATGAAGAGAATTTTGAAGAATATGTTATGCCTCCGGACCTAATGAAGATGATTGAACAAGAGAATAAGCCAATTGAGCCTCATCAGGAGGTAGTGGACTTAGTGAATCTAGGAGATGAAGAGAATAAGAAAGAGGTCAGAATAGGTACTTCACTTACATCTGAAGATAGGCAACGGTTGGCAGATCTACTTCGTGAATTTGTAGATATATTCGCTTGGTCTTGCCAGGATATGCCAGGACTGAGCACAGAGATAGTGGAGCACAGATTGCCCCTAAAGCCAGAATGTAAGCCAGTTCAGCAAAAACTGAGACGGATGAAGCCCGAAATGCTGCTAAAGATTAAAGAGGAGGTGAAGAAACAATTTGATGCAGGTTTTCTACAAGTGGCCAAGTATCCAGAATGGGTAGCCAATATAGTCCCAGTTCCTAAGAAAGATGGAAAAGTACGAATGTGTGTGGACTATCGGGACTTGAATAAGGCTAGCCCAAAGGATAACTTTCCTTTGCCTCATATTGACACACTGGTAGATAACACAGCTAAGCATTCAATTTTCTCTTTTATGGATGGTTTCTCAGGGTATAATCAGATAAAGATGGCTGCAGATGATATGGAAAAGACTACTTTTGTGACCATGTGGGGAACTTTCTGCTACAAAGTCATGCCTTTTGGATTAAAGAATGCTGGGGCAACATATCAAAGGGCCATGGTAACACTCTTCCATGATATGATGCACAAAGAAATCGAAGTGTATGTAGATGATATGATTGCAAAGTCTTGTGGGGATGAAGATCATGTCACCAGCCTCAGAAAGTTATTTGAGAGGTTGAGAAAATTTCAGTTAAAATTAAACCCAGCCAAGTGCACCTTTGGGGTAAGGTCAGGGAAGTTGCTAGGTTTCGTGGTCAGTGAAAGAGGAATTGAAGTTGATCCCGATAAGATACAGGCCATCCAGAATTTATCGCCTCCCAGCACACCAAGAGAAGTTCGAGGTTTTTTGGGGAGATTGAACTACATTTCTCGGTTTATCTCTCAGCTTACTTATAAATGTGATCCCATATTTAAGCTTCTCCGTAAGAATAATCCTGGGAAATGGAGCGAAGAATGTCAGGAGGCGTTTGATAAGATTAAGCAATATTTATCGAACCCTCCAGTGTTGGTGCCACCTGTTCCAGGGAAACCTTTAATCTTATACTTAATTGTATGTGAAAGTTCAATGGGATGTGTGCTGGGGCAGCAAGACGAAGCTAGCCGAAAGGAGAGGGCTATTTACTACCTGAGTAAAAAGTTCACAGAATATGAATCCAAGTATTCTTCATTGAAGAAAATGTGTTGTGCATTAGCGTGGACTGCCAAAAGACTCAGACAGTATATGCTTTATCACACTACGTGGCTCATAGCAAAACTGGATCCCATTAAGTATATCTTCGAGAAGCCTTCTTTGTCTGGAAGAATTGCTAGATGGCAAGTAATGCTCTCGGAATATGATATTATATATATGAGCCAAAAAGTAATAAAAGGGAGTACTATAGCAGAATTTCTTGCAGATCGTGCTACTGAAGAGTATGAGCCGATGAAGCTAGAATTTCCTGATGAAGACTTAATGACTATTTCTCAACTGAAGGAAGGGGAGCATGTAGAAAAATGTTGGAGAATGTACTTTGATGGAGCTGCTAATGCCTTGGGACATGGAATTGGGGTAATTCTGATTTCTCCAGAAGAACGATATTATCCTGTAACAGCGAGGTTAAATTTCAATTGCACAAATAACATCGCTGAGTATGAGGCATGTGTCATGGGTTTGCAAGCTGCTATAGAAAGAAGAGTAAAAGCACTGAAAGTGTTCGGAGACTCAGCTCTAGTTATATACCAGTTGAAACGAGAATGGGAGACGAGAGATTCAAAACTCGTTCCGTATAATAAGTATATTCTAGAGTTGACGAAACAATTTGAAGATGTCCAGTTCGATCACTTACCTCGAGAAGAAAATGTGATTGCTGATGCATTGGCTACTCTGGCTGCAATGATTCGAATTAATGATGACACCGACATTCAGCCCATCAAGTTAGATGTTAAGGATATACCAGCGTATTGTTCTAATGTAGAGGGGGAAGAAGATGGAAAACCCTGGTATTATGACATCTTACAGTATGTCAAGGATCAGCAGTATCCAGTTCATGCAACAGAAAATGATAAAAGGGTCATCCGAATATTGGCTATGAGCTTTTTCCTAGATGGGGATATCCTTTACAAAAGAAGCAAGGATCAAGTACTATTGAGGTGTGTAAATGAGACTGAAGCGAAAAAAATCATTGAAGAGGTGCATGATGGAATATGTGGGGCACATACTAGTGGGCATATGATGGCAAGACAGATTATGAGAGCGGGATATTACTGGTTGACGATGGAGAATGATTGCATTGATTATGCTCGTAAATGCCATAAATGCCAGATATATGCTGATAAGATTCATGCTTCGCCGTCTGCTTTACATGTTATGGCACCACCATGGCCATTTTCAATGTGGGGCATGGATGTCATTGGTCCAATCACCCCAAAGGCTTCTAACAGGCACAGATTCATTTTTGTGATGATAGATTACTTCACAAAATGGGTAGAAGCAGCTTCATATGCAAACGTGACACACTCCGTGGTTTGCAAGTTCATAAAAAAAGAGATTATCGGTAGATATGGACTTCCGGAGAAAATCATTTCAGACAATGCCAAGAATCTAAATAGCAAGATGATGCAAGAAATATGTGCTCAATATAAGATCAAGCATCATAACTCGACACCATACCGTCCAAAAATGAATGAGGCAGTTGAGGCAGCCAATAAGAACATAAAGAGGGTTTTGGAAAAAATGATCGAGACTTACAAAGATTGGCATGAGAAGTTACCATTCGCATTGCATGCATACCGAACGTCAGTTCGCACCTCTACTGGGGCAACCCCGTTTTCTTTGGTTTATGGGATGGAAGCTGTACTACCAGTGGAAGTAGAGATCCCCTCTTTGAGAGTTTTAAAAGAAGTTGAGTTAGAAGAAGCTGAATGGATTCGTGAACGTTATGAGCAGTTAAATTTCATAGAAGAGAAGAGATTGACTGCACTGTGCCATGGTCAGCTATACCAAAGAAGAATGATGAGGGCTCATGATAAGAAGACTCGGCCTCGTTGCTTTCGAGAAGGAGAGTTGGTTTTGAAAAGAATTCTCCCAATCCAGCACGATAGTAGAGGAAAATGGACTCCGAATTAGGAAGGGCCGTATGTGGTGAAACAGGCTTTTTCGGGTGGAGCATTGATACTGACTGAGATGGATGGAAACGATTTACCCCATCCTGTAAATTCTGATGCTGTGAAGAAATACTATGCTTGAAAAAAAATACAAAAAAAAATAAAAATAAAAAAATGAAAAATGGAAAAAATGAAAAATGATGAAAAATGAAAAAAAATGGAAAAAATGGAAAAAAAGAAAAAAGTGAATGAAAAAGGAGGACTCAAGGCGAAAACCCAAAAAGGACGGTTTGAGTCATAGGGGGTTGTCTAAGTTGAAAACCTGAAAAGGCAGCTTAGATAAGGAGGATACGGCATCGAATTTAAAAGTCTGCTGATATAGGGGCTAACAAGTTCGGAAGAGTTCCAAGTTGTTAAATACATCAGAGGGTTGAGTTTTCAGAAAAGACTTTGAGATGTGTTATCATTATTATCTGATTGTTCATTTTGGGCTTTGTCCCCATACCTATCCTTGTAATTCTTTCTTGACCAAAGTTTGCCAACATTTTGCTAATAAGAGACATTCTATTCCATTCTTTGTGTCTTTTTTCTTATGACTGTTTCTCAACATTCAGATTCTTTTCTTCTTAATACCCCACCATTGAAGAAATGTGCAAATGCATTCTTACTTTTTGAATTTGAAATAATGATTGATGAATGAATAACAACAGGAAAGATTTTTACATTACATTGAATGAGTCAAGAGTGAAAAAGGCAGAATCGACATGTTCAGTTCCTAATTAGGAAATTGAATCTAGGAAGAGATTTCTTACAAGAAGAATGTGAGTGGAAGAGACAATTGAGAGCTACACTGGTTCGATCTTAGAAGAGCAGTGCAATTGGATCCTTGAGGAATCAAAGGGCTTGACACCCAAGAAAAAAAGAGCTTGAGAAACTTGAGTACCATACATTGAATAGGAATTAATTGGTCAACATTTGCATGGCATGCATTGAAATTCATATGCATTGCACAGCATACACTACTTTCAGGAGAATATAGTGTATAAATTCAAGAAGCAGGGGTGTTCCAACATCCCACATGGAGAAGAAAAATATGAAGATATTTTGCAAAACTGAAAAAGAAAAAGCTTGTCAGGTAAGTTCCTAATCCTTGAAATAGGATGTCTTTTGGTATCAGGGTTGATTTATAAGACCTTTGGGCATAATCTCCTGAAATCCCTTCAAACACAACTTTCAACTCCTTCGGACATGATTGTCTAGGAGTATTTACTTTTCAAAGTTCGTTGCCTCTGTTTAGAGGAGCAATTTACTTTTCAAAGTTCGTTGCCTCTGTTTAGAGGAGCAATTTACTTTCCAAAGTCGTGGTGCCTCTGTTTAGAGGAGCAATTTACTTTTCCAAAGTCGTGGTACCTCTGTTTAGATGAGCAATTTACTTTTCAAAGTTCGTTGCCTCTGTTTAGAGGAGCAATTTACTTTTCAAAGTCGTGGTACCTCTGTTTAGAGGAGCAATTTAGTTTTCAAAGTTCGTTGCCTCTAATTTCAAAGTTCGTTGCCTCTGTTTAGAGGAGCAATTTACTTTTCAAAGTCGTGGTACCTCTGTTTAGAGGAGCAATTTAGTTTTCAAAGTTCGTTGCCTCTAATTTCAAAGTTCGTTGCCTCTGTTTAGAGGAGCAATTTACTTTTCAAAGTCGTGGTACCTCTGTTTAGAGGAGCAATTTACTTTTCAAAGTTCGTTGCCTCTGTTTAGAGGAGCAATTTACTTTCCAAAGTCGTGGTGCCTCTGTTTAGAGGAGCAATTTACTTTTTCAAAGTCGTGGTGCCTCTGTTTAGAGGAGTAATTTACTTTCCAAAGTCGTGGTGCCTCTGTTTAGAGGAGCAATTTACTTTTCCAAAGTCGTGGTACCTCTGTTTAGAGGAGCAATTTACTTTTCAAAGTTCGTTGCCTCTGTTTAGAGGAGCAATTTACTTTTCAAAGTCGTGGTACCTCTGTTTAGAGGAGCAATTTACTTTTCAAAGTTCGTTGCCTCTGTTTAGAGGAGCAATTTACTTTTCCAAGTTCGTTGCCTCTGTTTAGAGGAGCAATTTACTTTCCAAAATCATGGTACCTCTGTTTAGAGGAGCAATTTACTTTCCAAAAGTCGTGGTGCCTCTGTTTAGAGGAGCTTTGGTAAAAAAAAAAAAAAACAAAAAACAAAAAAACCAAAAAAACAAAAAAACAAAAAAAAAACAAAAAAAATAAAAAAACCAAAAAATGTTGAGTTGAGTCTTGATTGGGTGTCTACGTCTTTGCGCAATTTCTGTTTCACAGAAAATGTGCAAAGAGGGGCAGCTGTAGACACCCAATTGGGTCCGGCCCAAATCAATTGGGCCTGGCCCAAATGGGTAAGCCCAATTCAATTTTATCTTGTATTTTTTTTTCTTCTTTTCTTCTTCTTTTGTATTTTATGTATTGTATTATTTATTATTATTATGTATTAATATATGTATATATTTATTTATTTATTTTTTGTTAGTATTTATGTGTATTTTATTATTTATGTATATATATATATTTTTTATCTTTTTTATTTTATTCATTTTTATATTTTTACTTATCTAATTATATATCTGATATATTTTTTTATTATTATTTATCCTATAATATCTGCTGATTTATCTTCTCTAATTATCTAGTTTTTTATTTTATTTGATTTTGATTTTGGAGGGCTGAGATTGAAGGCTGAAGAATCCCATTGGAAATGGGAATTCAATCAGAAGAGTCCAGTGGGATTCAAAGATTGAATTCCCGTCCAAGGAGGAATTGGGATTGATCAGGAACTCCTGATCAATCCCTATAAAAGGGACTCTGGAACAGAATGCAACACACAGAAAACAGTAAGCAAAGCTACTGATTTGAGAGAAAAGGAGGCGTATAGAAAGCTAGGAAAAGTTTAGGAGTGGTCTGGGAGTGAGAAAAAATTTTTAGAAATTTTTGGCGAAAAATTTTTCTGGAAATTTCTGGGAAATTTCCAGAATCCGGCGAAATTTTCGGCGAAATTTGTATTTTCCGGCGAACATTGAAGTTTCCGGCAACCTACCCAGTTTCCGGCGAAGAATCCCAGAAACCGGCGATCTTTCGGCCAACTTCCGACGAAATTTCCAGATTCCGGCGACATTTTCCAGAATCCGGCACCGGTGTTCTTCGGTTTTTAGAGAGAAGGGAGAGAAAAAAGGAAGAAGAGAGAGAGAGGGAGGAGCGTTCTGCCAAAAAAACGAAGGTGATTGCCTTTTATACCCTCCAAAAACGACGTCGTTTTGGCCTTAAGTAACCTAGAGGATCCGCGCGTTTTGCCGAACCCGACCTGACCCGGGCGTCGACCCGCTTTCTGACCCGCGCGTGCCAGCCCCCCTCCGAGCCGAGCCGAGCCAAGCCGAGCCAAGCCGCTCCCCTGAGCCGTTTTCTCTTCCTTGAGCCGAGTCGAGCCTAGCCGCGATCCGAGCCGCTCCAGGTTTTTTTTTTTTTTTTATTTCTTTGTTTATTTGTTTATTTTATTTTTTATTTATTAGATTAGGTTTATGTAATATTCTTTTTTTTTATTTTTTATTATTTTATTTTCTTTAAATAAAAATAAAAAATTCCAAAAAAAAATATTTTTAGGGAAAAGTTGAAAGTATTAATTTTCCTTAGAAATAAATTTCCAAAAAATATTTTTGGGGAAAAGTTGAAAGTACCAATTTTCCTTAGAAATAAATTTCAAAAAAAAAATATTTTTAGGGAAAAGTTGAAAGTATCAATTTTCCTTAAAAGAAAAATAAATTTCCAAAAAAAAAATATTTTTAGGGAAAAGTTGAAAGTATCAATTTTTCTTAGAAATAAATTTTCAAAAAATATTTTTGGGGAAGAGTTGAAAGTATCAATTTTCCTCAGAAATAAATTTCAAAAAAAAATATTTTTACGGAAAAGTTGAAAGTATCAATTTTCCTTGAAAATCGAAATTTCCAAAAAAATATTTTTGGGGAAAAGTTGAAAGTATCAATTTTCCCTACAAAAAAAATCATTCTTTCCTTCCTTTCTATCTTAATTTTGATTTTGTTTTTTTTTTTTTAAATAATCCGACGACGGAGCCTCTGCAAGTGAAACAGTAGTTTTTCTTGTATACTCTTGAGGTGAGGGAATTTTCTCAATTTTCTGCTAAAAGTATTAGAGTCAATTGAGAATAATTTTCAATAATTAATTACTTGGTAAAATTTTAAGGCTTTTGGATAACACAAATTTAAGCTGGTACCATCTTTTGATGGGCGTTGTAAGGGTGCTATAACCTTCCTCACACGTAACCGAACTCCCGAACCCTGTTCTGGTTTGTAGACCTGAACCTATTCTTCTAGGGACCCTTAAATTTAGGTGTTCCCTGAAAGGACAGATTCTTTAGGTGGCCAATCGCACCTAGATAAAAAAGATTGGTGGCGACTCCCTAAAGTCAATGTCTAGCGATAGATCCCCGGATCTAGACGTTATGACAGTTCCCAAAATCTTCTATAACTATGTTAAGTGTCCATTCTTTTTTTTTGCATGTGTCCACTCTTTTTTTTTTTTACATACAAAGGAGGTTACATCCCGGGAGGATTTACATTCAGAACCTATTAAATGCCACTTTTGTCTATTAAATGCTATTTTTTAAGGGTGATTGTATAAACCTGAATTAAGTTTCGAGTTACATCAAGTTTCCACTTTGCAAGCGATTTTGGAAACATACATGACTAAAAATGCCGACCTAACTTCCCTTTTAATTTCCTTTCTTTTTCTCTTTTGATATGTTAGTGAATTACCTCAGCATCAGTTAAGCCAGAATATGCTTGTTTTCCAAGCAGATAGTCCACCTGCAAAGATTCATGAGAAGCAAATTAATCAGCAAACATTATATTCATAATTCTTGAAAGGACCAATTGTGGACATACAGAAATCATAATATACCTTTGAGAGGAATTCCTTGGGGGAATCGAAGTCAGTTATGGACTTCTTGTCAGTTGGAGTGACCATGACAGCAGCATTGCTGGTTGAGTCGAAGCTGTCCTCGTATCTGAGGACTTGACCTGCGTACTCTACCTCTTTGTTTGGGTTCCATTTTGATGGTATTGACAGCTTGAACCCATCCCCATTGTGTGGTAAGAAGTCTGCGTTTATTTTTGGCTTACCAAATACATTAGCTGCAATCAACCACAATTTCAAGTCATTATATCCAAAATGATGATCTACAAATGAATTATCCCTATTTCATTTCCCATATAATATCATTACCCTCATGGAGTGCATGAGGCCAAAATGGCTGCTGACATTGCCTTATTACATGTTAATGCGATTGGAATACGGATGATGACCTCTAAAGCAATATAATTTGTTTTTGAGTTGGTGAAAGGGGATTTGAACCTGCTCTTTTGAATAAAAAATCATGCATCAATCATTGACTCAAATGTTGGGATTCTTTAAAGCACCATAGACCTCATAAATAGAGTATCTTGTACAGATTTCTGCAGTTAAGCATACCCTCTTACAAAAACAATCATGATCTGGTCTGGGTGTCTTCTCCGTGCAAAAAAATTAAGATTAAAGTAGCATTTTTCCAAATATCATGAAAAATTATAGCTTGATTCTTGGAGAGTTGGAACTTGCAAAAGAGATTCAAAATCAAAGGCATAATCTGTATTTAATTGCAGGTTATAAGAGACAAATACACAAATTAACACGCGTGTATAATAGTTATAGAAGAACACATTAATTATGGCGTCCATATTCCTAAATTTAATATTACAACGAGAAAGAGAAAAGAAGTTACCAGCATCACCATAGGCTGCATCAGCAGGAGAAACCTTAGAGCCAACAGCTGCAACACCAATGAGCACAGTGGGAGCCAACCTACAGGACAAGGCTTCCATCATCCTCTTGGATCGCCTGCTTCTGAGCCTTGCAAACTAGCTGGCTTGGCTTCATGTTTGCAGCTTGCCGCTGTGATGATGATGATGATGATCTGCTTGTGGTTGTGAGTGCATGGTGGTGCAAGAAGCATGTGGTGGAGTACATGCTGCTCTTTCCTTGTTTTACACTTCGAAAACTTTTCTCTTTTGGCTGTGCTTTTTGCTTTGTGTATAAAACTAACAGAAAAATGAGTGGGACTTTTGGTTTTTTTGATATGAGAAGGGAATTGGCTTGTCTTTGGATATTGGATGATGAAGGGGGATCAGACTATTAATCTGGGATAAGCTTCTTGAGGCTCTTATTGGTGCCATGTGGCTTGAGTTACTCTTTAACAAGTCCACGTCGGACTTCATTTTGGAATTAGGGGAGGCGATGACTGGACTTGGAGGGTTGTCGGACATGGCACCTCAATTAGGAAAACACCACATTTCAAGAATTATCTTAATGATAAAAGTTCGGTTGGATTTTTTTTTTTCAGTTTTTAATTTATTTTTAAAATATATCGAATTAAAAAATATATTATATGTTTAAATTCTCTTTAATTTATAATTTTTAAATATTAATTTTAATAATATTTTAATTGATTCAAAAATTCTTTTTAATAATACATAATATTTTAAAATTTTAAAATTTTATTTCCATTGGAATCAAATTTTTAAAAAAACTTAATTAATTCAATTAAAATTCTATCGTTTTTTGTATGATTTAAAAAATGTGTGCTTTTCTCGTCTCATTTACTAAATGCTCCATATTTTTTTTTATACGGATCCATTTAATATATTTAATATTTTTTTCAAATCTTTTTTACATGGTTGCTAGCCCAAATGTCTTGGACAGTAGCCCAATTCCTTATGTGTAATGAAGTTAACATTTTTACTCTAACCTTTTCAAAATTTGGGTGAACTTTGGCCGTAGCCCAACTCTTCTTGAACAGATTTATCTATGGACACCGATTAACATTTTAGTCGACCAAAAGTTGTTGCTATTCGTTTTCAGTATTTGGAAAAATGCAAAAGTTCAACGTTAAAAATTAAAGCAAAACCATGAAAATGTGTTTTTTTTTTTACGTGAAACTTTGAAAATATTTTGAAAATACCAAAAGAATACGATTATTAGAATCATATTGTGTTATTAAATAGTAAAATAAAATTATCAAGTACAATGATATTATAATTATTAGACATTACAAATAAGATTAAAAAAATAACATATATGTCAATTTTTTAAGACATATTTAAAAAATAAAAAATTAATTAAAAATAAAAATAAAATATATTTCTATCTTTTAATTTTATTTATAAAATTAAAAATTTACATTAATAATATATAATATATTAAAATTAAAAAATTACATTAATAATATTATTCCCTGTTTCCACGTGAAGGACTATTGAAGATTAGGGGAGTAAAAATAATAGAATAAACAACTACCCGTCAAGCCGGCAGTCAGAAGATGCCTACGCTACGACCCAATTCAATATTTCTGTGGACATCACAAAAACAAACATGATAAAAACATATTTAATTTTACGAAATATTTGTATTGAGAGAAGGAAAAGGAAAATAAAATAAAATAAGTAATGAAAATAGAAAAAATAATTTTTTGTTTGAATAAAATTTTAATTTAAAAAAATAAATAATTAATAATTAATAATTTTTATTTTTTAATACTTTAATTCGAGAAAAAGTTAAGTAAAAGAAAGTTAATAAATTTTATTTTTATAAAAAAATTATTATATTTATATTTTTATTATGATATTAGATTTGATTATATAATTAATATCTTAAGCAAAGATAATTTTTTTTATAAATATTTTATATAACATCATAGTTTATAAATATTTTATTATTTTTTAAGTTTTAATAATAAAAAAATAAATTATTATAAGGATAAGTTAAAAAATTAAATTAAATATAAAATTTAAAATAAATCAATAATTAATTAATATATCTTATCATATTAAATGTATTTAATTTTATTTAAAAAAATTTATTTATATAAATTAAGTAGTATGAAAATATATTTATATATTATATATTATTTTATTAAAAAATTATAATTAAAAAATATTATAATAAATTATTTTTTTCATTATTTATTTAAATAATAATTATTAAAATTCATTTTTTATTAATTTTAACTATAAAAAAATACATATACCTTATTTTTTCTTTAATAATTTTTTTTTCTTTTTCTTTCTTTTATTAATATTTATCCGTAACGTTACTTTTTAAAGTTGCAGGGAGTGGAAGTAACGCACAGGTAAAAGGTCGAAGTACTTGATGCCTCTTTCCATTTCTTGTCTGTTTATGTCAGCCACTCTCCTCAAACAAATCGCCAACTCTCTCCCTGGTTAGTGCTCTTTTGCCTTCCTTCCAATCTTTTTTTTCCTTTTTACAAATGATGCTATTTTCTGCAGGAATTGCAATTCCTTGATCATGGATTTTTTTTATCTTATATTTTATTCTAGTAAAGTTCTAACTTTTGATTTCTGGGTTGTTAAAATTTTTCGAGTTCTTGTTGGTTTTGTTTGGTTCCTGATTTATTTTGTTTGCTTTGGTCCTTGCCTTCACTGCTGTCCCTTCCTTGAGGCTTAACTATTTCTGAGGATTCTTGTTTTTTAATTGTAGTAACATATTCTGGCAAGCTTGAGGATACCAAATATTTTGTTTGCTTTATTTCTACTACTATTTCTGTTCTTTTTTTTTTTTTTTGGGGGGGGGGGGGGGGGAGGGGGTTGGTTAAGGTTCATGTATTGAAACACAGTTCAAATATTTCTCTAAAAAGCGTTAAATGCAATGTTAAAGCATACTGGTCGGAACAAGAATTTGGAGGTATAACTTACCTTTTTGTTATTTCTTTTGCTTTTTGGTTTCTGAGACAAAGAGTAAAAAAAAGTGTTTTTACATACAAAAATAAATAATAATATTTTTGAAGAGTTAAGAATTGATGATGTAATTTTTTTGCTGAGAAATACATGATGTTTACTTTTATACAAAACATGTTACAATTGCTGGTGCATTTTAGTCATTTATTCCTTTTCTTTAATCAATTATGAAACCTTAATGTCTCGCTGGTTGCACACTGTGCTGCAATTGGCTTAATGAAAAAGTTTCTATTGTGAAAGGTGAAGGCAACTCCAGTAAAAGGCTTTTTTTTTGGGGGGGGGGGGGGGGGGGGTTATTTGGAAAATTTACGTATGAATTTTTATGCCGACTGCCATCTAGAATAACAAAGTCTTGACCAAATGCTGTGTAGGCGAAACACAGATGACAAAGAAGCATTTGGGAGAAAGGATATCATAAAACAATTAAAAAATTTGTTAGAATTTGAGAAATTAAAACATCTGCCTGATCTATTTAGAAGACAAGGGTAGATGGACACCTTCTTTGTGGTCTATGGAAGCAACATCTTGAAAATTGGCTTTGTACCTAGCCTAAACCTCTAAAATTCTAATTCATGATGGTTATTATATGGTATAGCTGCATATGTTTTAATTGCTAGACTCATCACTCAAAAACCATGTGTATAATAGCGGTTAGCTAAAATGGAAAAGAACAGGATGCAATTCGAATGGATACTAGATTTTTTTTTTTTATCAAAAATAGAGAGAGACTTATGCTACTGATCTGAGATCTGAGTTATGACCAACCAACTGTCTTGGCTTTAGCATTTGCCCAATAAATTAAAACATGATTATTGTTCAACCAACATGTAGTGGGCCAAGTCTGCTTAGATATTATCTGAAGCAACTAGCAACCATAGGTTCTCTTGCAAAAAGACTAACCATGTGCTGGATTTGGGATTCTTGAAGCTTATCTATTCCAAGGGTCTTCCTATTGTAGCATTGATGTAGTTGTAGTTTTTGACAATTAAAATTATCAACTCTTGATGAGAAGTGATATTTGGGCTTCAGAGGAAAGAAACAGAAAAATCAAATTGTCTTGGAGGAGTGAAAAAATATTTGATCTTATAAACATCTCATGGTGGATATGGCATGGGATTCATCTAGCTAACCAAAATTACTTGGAATTGTTGCTCATATTTCAGTTGAGTGTTTAAATGTGTATACCGAGAAGCTAAAGCTAAAGCAAAATGATTTTTCTTTTTTTGTGTATGTATGTGTGTGTGTGTGTGTGGTAATAGACTTTAATTATCAAAACTCAATATTTGAAAAAAGAACCCTTTTTCCAAAAATATTGCAAAATATACCATTAAAAAAAGGAACATCAAATTATTTGTTAGATTTTACTATATTGATGGGATTTCAGGGCTGATAATTTCTCTATTTTCTTGAAGCACAAAAACAATGCCTGAGAAAATAACCTCAGAGGACTTTTTGAACAATCTAGTGGAGACCATTGCTGATAGTGTTTCTAAGCAGAAATCTGTGTCTTTTTTTGAGGAAGAGAAATCAAACTCAGTTGTCTCTAGCTTCAGTCGGCTTTTTGGACGTCAGAGGCCTGTCCACCATATTTTGGGGGGTGGAAAATGTAGGACTTTCTACTCTTTTCTTCAGATTGCTAAAAACACCTGCATCGATAAATTTTGTTACTGTAAATTGTGCAGCTGCTGATGTTTTGTTATGGAGGAACAAGAAGATCTCAGCCAGTGTTTTGGCTGGTGCAACAGCAATATGGGTTCTATTTGAATGGCTTAATTACCATTTCCTGACTCTTCTATGCTTTGCCGTGGTTCTTGCCATGCTTGCTCAGTTTGTTTGGTCAAATGCCTCTGGTTTACTTAACAGGTAACTCAGAGGTATCCTTATGTGCTGTTTTTACTTTTTGTTATTTATTGCTCTTTAAGGTTTTGGTACTCTTGTGTGCTGCTGGTGGGATTTCAATTTTTTTCAATAACTTACTTCATGGCAATAGGTCACCTTCTCAAGTGCCACGCATAGTTTTGCCCGACGAATTATTTGTCAGCATTGGCAGGTCATTTGGTACTGAGGTGAACCGAGGTTTACAGTTTCTGCAGGATGTTGCATGTGGAGGAAACTTGAAACAATTTCTTGTGGTAGGCTCTTGAGACTTTCCTAGTATTCTTCCCTTCACAGCCATATATTTGCAAAGTAAATGGTCCTTGCTGATCCATGAACCTGTTAAAATTTCCAGCATATATTCTAGAAACATTCAACAAACTCTTAAGCCATGTATCCTTAATGCAAGGAGGAAAAAAGTTGTGATCAATTTCTTTATGCATTCTATTTGCTATGCATTCTTCACTCTTTCTTTAATTTGGTTCTCAAATTTTTCGTTATTTATTTGGTTGTAATTGATTGTTAATATTTGAAAATATTAAAGTGATATATGTCGATAAATGGCCCTTAATAACATAGTATTACTGCTTGCAACTTTATAGACAATCCAACAAAAAGTTTGACAATCAAATGAAAAAAATATTTTCTGAACAAATATCAGCACTGATGATCCAAAAGGCAGAAAATAATTGAAATGTTTTAGGCCTTTAAAGAACATTATCAACTTTGCTTACAATCACAGTATGTGGAGGAAGAACATTATAGTGAATCTGCATTCCTAGTATCTTTCATCTGTCACACTAGATTTGCTGGAGTGAATTATTAATGATCAGAAAGCTTTCCAGGTTGTTGTAAGCTTGTGGGTTGCTGCTGTTTTAGGAAGCTGGTGCGACTTTTTGACTGTTTTGTACATTGGTAAGAAATTTTATTAATTTTATCTCGCAACATGGTAATACTCTGATAGGTGGTTGTGTGCTCTGAACATTGTTAAGCAGACAAATTCATTTTATGTTTGGAACAAATGGGTTGCTTGTGATTGAAAGTTAAGAAAGAAGGGACCCTAAAACCGTGACAACAGGCAAGAAGTTGTAGTGTTGTTGATATCAAGTTGATCTGTTGGGATTTGGTTTGTTGGTCCAATAAATTTAGTTGTGCTAATTGTCTGCAAACTGATTATCTATTTGAGCTTAAAATTTAGCTGATTTTTCTTGGTTGGCATGAACATGACCACGAATATTAGCTGCATGCATTTAGCAATCCCTTGCCCTTTCTCTTTGTTGCATTTGAAAGTTTCAACTCAAATAAGTAGTGCCTCAAAAAGATCATGGTCCTCCGACTTGCAAGCAACACCAGTGCCAAAAAAAAAAAAAAAATCTTCTCTCAAGTAGGAATTGAGATTTCCAAGATTTGTCTATAGTTTAATAAAATTTAAAGATTATAAAATGTAATTAGTGACTGAACTTTTTCAAAGTGGGAACTCTAGCCTTGAACTTTTATTTGTTTTCGTCAAGTTATTCCATCTAATTATAACCAAAACTTGTGATAATTGATGCAATCAAGCCCATCAGACAATAAGGTTGTTGCCCTTGAGCTAGCATAATCAATTTGGGCATTTAACATCACCTGAAATTGTGGTTTGCTGGATCTATGATCAGTTTGGTCTGGTACAAATATGGACAAGTAAAATTTTCAGGGATTTTGATTTTTTTTTTTTTTTTGGCATCATGATGTAAATGATGGCATGCTCTCCACATTGTGGATAAATCAATGGTCCATGTGACCAATATATATGGGTCTAGAGATACTTTTATCTTATTTTTTTCATCTCATGGAACAAACAGGAAAGGTATTCTTTACCTTACTTCCTGAAAAATATCCACATATGCCAACAGTTTCGTGGTCTGTCGGTAGATTATTGGATTCTTTGTTCCAGTTATTAGAGTTCAAATCCTGAAAGCCTCATGAACCCAAAAAAAATAAATGTGCATATCTGTCTCTAAGTGCTTTGGTGTTGATCTTGTAGTTTTTATTTTGCTTCTCAGGTTTTGTTGCGGCCCATACGTTACCAGTCCTGTACGAGAGGTATGATGATCAAATTGATAGCTTTGTTTACAATATTTTTGACCAGTTTAAAAGTCGCTATAAAAAGCTGGATGCTGGTGTCCTGAGCAAGATCCCCAAGGGAAAGTTCAAAGTTAAGAAGCATGATTAGGTGCAATTGGTAACAATCATTAGATCTTCGGAGTTTCTCTAGCATATCTTAATTTTGTTGGAGATCCAATAATGCAGTTGCCATATCTGTAGAATATGTTTTTGATATGATACTTGAATAAATGGTGTGTTATTGTGATATTATCACTTTGGATATCGGAAACATCTTGCCAAATTCAGCTGCTAGATTTAGAAGTGACCTGGGTCTTAGTTGCACTTGATGTTGAAAAGGAGAAACCCCAACCAGCTTAAATCCTGCCCGATATCTAGATATGACAATTTGTGTATTCGTGTTGTATTTATGTCGTGTCCAAATATAGATATAAAACAAATGATTAAACATGTCAAAACTTAAAATCCTAAGACAAGATGTGCTTATTATACATATACATGTAATATGATACGATTAATATGTTTAAAATTAATTGAAACATGAACACAAGAAATGCATAGTAACTGATCATTCCCTTGATATGTTGTCATTATACCTTCGTTAGGTGGCATATACATAACAGATATAATCAAAATGTTATCCTTCAGTTAGATGATCAAAATATAAAATCTCGAAGATGATCAAAATATAAAATTTTCAAAAATTAAGTGATCAAAAGATAATTTAATCTAAATAAGTTTTATTGTTATCGTTAAATTGTTTTAATTTAAATTAATTAATTAGCATATTTGAACTATTCAAAATATAATATCTGTGTATATGGCTCCTCCTTTGAATTCTAAATATATCAATATCAACTTTAAAATTTGCTAATTAATATTCTTTGAAGAAATGAGTTTTTAAAAGATTGATTTTTTATTTAATAATTACTTATAAGGTCATTCGCTAATTTTAGAATTGAAAAAAATAATTCTAAATAAAGTCATAAATTTCAAGTTACATTCTCCCATTATAAAAAACCAGAAAAACTTATTTGATTTCGCTTGGATTATAATTTTATTCTTTATGAATAAATAATAAATATTTATTAAATAATATCTAAGTGAATAAATCAACAAATTCATTTAATTGAAACTCCACTTATGTATAAACTAAAAATTAAAACTTAATTTCTAATGATATAAACCAAGAATGTAAACTCAAAATATTAAATTTAAATAACACTAAAAATAAATTATATTCATCCACAATTAATTAGTTTATGGATATCATGAATTCATAAGTGATTAAATTTATGGATAGTTAAATTCAATGATAATTAAATTCATGTAATTTAACAAAAAAGAATAAGAACATAAATGAATAGTATCCATGAATCCAATTAATTACAAATAATATAATCTCTTATAACTCATTTAACTTAATGAACATATGACAATTAAAGACACGTGTCATTCAATTAAGTATTTTAATTGACTAAATATCATCTCATTTCTCTTAGACCCTAAAATAATAGTAGGGTATAAATATGATTTCTAAGAAAAAAAAAACACAATTATTTTTAATTTTTAAAATGATTATTAACATAATAAAATCGTTTTCATTCTTAAATTATCATGATAAATTTAAAACTAACAAAATTAAATTTATCTCAACTGATTATAATATTATACCCAATTTAACCTTTAAATTATAATTTAAGACAAAAATGACATGAATTTGACTTTAATTTTAAGTGGGATAACTTTAATGTATTTGTATATATATTAAGATTTTTTACATTTACCACCCTAAATTGTCCCCAATATTATTCAATTGTTGGAGTTTAAAGTTCCAATTTGGAAGCATTAAATTTTAAAGATGATAAGAATGATTTTTAAGAAATAGAAGAAGATTGTCAATAATGGTAATCGAACGCTTTTAAGAGGATTTGTGCCTCATAATTATACAACAGAATTATTTTATAATTTTAATAACATTACATTATTATTAATTTTTAGACGAGATTTTTGGTAAAAGAAAGCAATCAACGTACACCATTACAAAATTAAATATAAAATTTTTTAATTTTTTTAATTTATTAAAATCGATGATTAAAAAAATATAAAACAAAAAAATTTTACACTAATGCATGTTGATCCATCTTCGTATAATTTATACCAAATACATGATTAACAAGTAATTTTTTTTTAAGAAAAAAATAAAAGATATAATTAAGATTTCAAATTGATGAAGATCCTAATTATTAATTTAATTAAAAGTTTGGCGAAAAATTTTAATTGGAAGAAATTTATTATTAACAAAAAAATTTATGTTACCTTTGTAGTCACTTTTTTTTTTATTATTATTATTTTGATAACTCAATTGCAATGAAAGATAACATATTGATTATCAGTGACGTGGGTATGCCATCTAGCCAAAGTATGATAACATATTGAATGCTAGATGATAGGTCTGTTATCTTTAATGACTGAGTGATCAAAATAAGAACACTTATATACGTTGCTAATTAAAGAGTTGTTTTTAAAAGTTAGATAATAGAAATAAAAATTTTTAAAAATTTAAGTGATAAAAAGGTAATTTACTTTGTATTTAAAACATTAATACCGAGGTAATATTTCAACAATATGGTTTGGTTTAATTGAAATTGATTGAATAATTTTGATTTGTTTTCGAATAAAAACATTTGAGTTTAATAGATTTTGTATAATTAAGGTTGTAGATTATTAATTTGTTGATAGTATTAGTATAGATTTGGTAATTGCAAGTATGGGTTATTTATTTAAGTTTTAAACTGAATTTTCATTCTATAAAAGTAATAAAAAAAAAGCAGTTTAACTTCCAATCATTAATGAAATTCTTCAAAAATTTCCTCAACTCTCTCTCCCTTACCACCTTAGTTCAGCATAGGTATTATCATTATGAGAAATTATTTCATTTTTAGACTTCAAGGAAAACTAGTTAAAAAAGGAAATTAATTGGATATATGTTTCAGTCTCTTAGTCTCGTTTTTGAAATAAAAAAAATTACAATAAAAGTATATAAAAAACGAATTCTATCATTATTACCTTTTTATTTTAAAAATTGAATATGTACTTTTGCTCATCAAGATTAAAAAAAAAAAAAGATTTTGATTTTAGTGTTTTGATATTTTTGTAAAAAATTATTACATTGATAATATATAACTGTTAAAAAAATTATAACTTCTAATGCTATGAAGTACAAAGGGAAAATTGTTAAAAAATAACATGGAACATAGAAAAAAATAACGGTTATAGATGTTAACGATGAAATTGGTTATAATTTTGGCACAACTCAAAAAAGAAAAATGACATTCAAAATGAAGAGAGTACTAACTTTATTACTATTCTTCATTTTGGTTTGTGAATGACATTCAAAATGAAGAGAGTGCTAACTTTATTACTATTCTTCATTTTGATTTGCGTATGCATGTAGGTGTGCATGAACTTGACCATTAGGAAATTTTACCAAATTGCAACTTCTCTTTCAAACATCATATAGATGAGGTTTCGATATAGTCCTAATTTGATTTTTAGGTGCATTCAAGAAAATGAAAATTTCAAAAATCCCCAAATTTATTTAAAAGAAATTAATTAATTGTGGCTCCCAAAATATAAGATTCATAATTGAATTAAAATTAGATTTCCCAACTAAGGCTTGAATTATTGCAAATTATTTAATTTGATATCTTAATTAATAAAAAATGTAAAATATGATAATTAAATTTGTGCTCCGGGTACAAAATAAATCTTCTTTTACCTAATTTTACCTTTTCTTTTTTATTTTTTACCCTCTTTTTTTCCTTTATTTTTTTTTAATTTTTTACTTTTATTTCCATTAGAAAACTCTTTCCTTTCGGAAAATATTATTTTGAGTTAAGGGTTTCCTAACATTGGCATACATATATTTTGAAGTATTACTAAGCAATTAAGAAGATCAAATTTATAGATAGTAATAATTAACAAAAGAAGAACAAAAGAATATAATGTAGATTGCATGTGCTTGCAACTATAGAAATAAAATTAGAAAATGGTTAATCTAACATAAAAGTTGCTCAAAAAAAAAAAAAAAAAAAAGAAAAGAAAAAAAGAAAATCTAATGCATAATGAAAAGGTTTGTGTTATTTGATAAACAACCAAAACATTACGACTTATAATTTGTTATTGTCAATTAATAATAAGTCAATCAATTAAAAAGATTAAAATGGTAGATTAAGTTCGCAATTATTTGGTACTTAGAAGACTTGTATGACAGTTTTTTTGTTTAATATTTCTTACTATATATTGCATTAACAAAACCTTTTCCTAAGGATGAACATTAAATATGCAATTAGCAATAATATTCGTAACCAGCCAACGGTCGTGTAGATTGTTGGTAGATTATTAAATTTATAGTTTCATCAATCAAGGATTAATCCATGACAACGTCAGTTAAAAAAAAAAAACATTAATAATATAAATAAAATGGAAAGTGAATATATATTAATTTAGGGAAAAGAAAAGCTAAAGGAGAGCAACCTTTTCAAATAATGATGCAAAAATTTTTAACTTCATTAATATAAAACCAGGAAACAAATTACGGCAACCGTCAAGAAGATCAAATACTTTGTTGCACTGCATTGTTCACAGGCTTACGAGCATAGGACGACGCTGTGCACTAGGCTTTTCAGCTTTCAACTGCTTCAACCTCTTAATTATCCTTTGACCGAAGTCTTATACTACTACTTGCTGTCATCCAGAAGGGGCTATATCCAATTCTTCAAGACTGTTAAAATTAACTTCACGATCAAAGAATTTTAGTTGAAAACTTTTCTTTGATAGAAATGGAGTTTGTTGATGGCAGGTTGGCCTTTTCTTCTATTACGTTCTGCGTTATCTTCAATAACGATCTCAAGCTCAGCCATTACCTTCTCAACAACAGTGTCATTAATTTCTCAACTTTTCTCATTCTTCCTCCTCCTTTTACATGCATCAAATATGGCACTGATTTGAGGATCCTCTCCATAAACAGCCTTTCATCTCTTCCTCTTCTTCTCTTCCAAAATGTACCGTTTCTCCATCATCAAGCCATCCTTGTAGGAAAAAGGGTGGTAACCCATTATAGCGATAAATGATGATAACACTATAATCAAAGGATTTGTCTCTCACCTATGCTCCCTTTAGCCTGTATTTATAGGTATCACATAACCCTATCCTAGTAAGCATTGGATTAATATTAAACCTGACAATTCATGTTTCCATTGTGTTTCAAGTTGTATTTGATACGTGTAATGATATAAATTATTAAAATACAAACATGATAAGAATTACAAAATGTGTTTAAATCTTAAACACGAACATGACATATTAATTACACATGTTACAAGTGGCACAACTAACACATGTACAATTAATCCATTTAAACATAATGCAAATAAACAAGAATAGCATTGATATACACAAATAATATTGATATATACGAATAACACTGATATTTATGAATAGATAATAGATACAACATATCATCAAACTTCAAACATCATACTAAATTCAAGACATACTAACCTACTAGCTTCAGAGTATTCAGAAAACAACAATAATTTTAAAGCTATTCAATGAGTCAGCACAATTCAATAGAATTAACTTGAGATGAAGAAGAGCAATTTATTTAAGAAAAACCTTTTTTGCTAAGATCTAAGTTGATGACACCATCTATCATCTCATTTAAGCTCTCATAAGCAATTTCTCCAAATAACTAGTCTTTACAACAAACAATAACCTCCATAATTTCTGGCTTAAGTGAGTTACGATATTGGTTGAGAACCTTACCAGTAGCATTAAAAATAGATTCAAATGCAACTGTGGAAACAGAAATGCTTAAGATATCTCACGCCATAATAATAAACTCCGGATACCAAAACAGGTTTTGCTTCCAAAATTACAAAATATCCAACTTTTGTGTCTTATCAAGCCTTTGTTCTTCCAAATATAGCTTTAATTAAGATTTTCACATAGTAACACTATTCTCAATGTCAAAAGTGTGAAACTGCGAATTAAAAAATTCAAATGTATCAAAATTTATAACAAAACATTACCAAAAAATGTAACAAAAAATTAAATTTTAAAATAAACGAATTACCTTCCAGACATTTTTTTTATGTGAACTTATGGCTATGCTATCTCTTATCAATAGTTTGGTCATTAGAATTATTAGAAACAACCAAGGATGAACTAAATAGAATCCTTAACAATGTCAACATACTCATCATAAAGAGAAAACAGGTTATCTCTAATTGTTTGAACTTTATTGAATCATTCCTATAAAGCTTTTTATAACTCCAATACACAAATCATAGATTGTAATGAGGATCCAAGATCACAACTATAGCTAAAATCAAACTAAATTAAGACCAAGACTTCTCAAACTTATCAAACATCATTAAAGCCATCTTTTTTAACTGCACATAATTTCCATTCATGTGTTCATTTAAGGTTAAGCTACCTAAAAAACTAAAGGGAAGAATAAGTTGGCAGTAGAGTATTTTATTCCAAAAAACATATAAGTAATGTTATAGAAAACACTTAAGAACTAACTTAATTTCTCAATTTTATCCCACCCAAATTTAAAATGGATAATTCTTATAATTTGAATTACTGATTTCCAAGTGAGAGAAAGCATGCAAAATGACATTTTAAAGCATGAGATGTGTGGAGTTCCACCTAATTGGAACATCTTGTCTCAATCCTTTATTTGCATTTAAACTAAGTAGGTTCACACATTCCAAAAAAATTTGTTTTCTAACTTAAGACCTTTTCACATACTCAATACTTTTCCTCACTTTTTTCACAAACTCATCAACCTCTTTCAAGCCATCTTGGAATATCAAAATCAAAATATGAGTACAACTTCTTAGATGAAAAAATTGACCATTTCCTACAAGTATTTTTGATACATTCAATTGTAATTTCAACAAATTAACAAAAATATTATTGACAAAAGCATTATCCAATGTCACAAAGAAAAAAATATTTTCTATTTCCTATTCAGCCATCAATAAATACACATTTTAACTCAATGTAACATCATTGTGTGGAGGTGGCTAAAAGAAAAATTCAAGATTCTTTTTTGTAAATTCCAATCATGGTTAATAAAATAAGCAATAACACATATATAACCATCAATATTGATAGAAGTTCACAAATCAAAAGTCAAACAAATCCTATCATGTCTTTCCTTTAGCAGTTGTTTCAATTTACTTTTTTTTTTTTTATGCATTTTCATGTATCAGTCTTCGTAGTGTTCCTAAGGCTTAAAGTCACATCATCATGCAAATAAGAAAATAAATCCTTAATGACACTATACTCTAAAAATGACAAGGGCAGATTATGTATAACCATTGTAGCGACTAATTTTTCATGAAATTTTTTAGAATTATATTTGGTAGATCTCATTATCATAGACCCATGGTCATTAGAAAGTATTATTTGGCCTACATCACACGTATCTCTCTTCACACAATTATTCATATGACATTTGAGATTTCCATTCCCATACTTGGAATCGTAATTTTTAACTTCTCCATAATACTTTCACTTTACTATCTTAGTACAGTTGACTATCTTCTCAAGCAATATTTTGAAGACTTTTCTAACATTTGAAGTAAGTTTCTCTTTTGTTTTTTGCATTTCTATCATAACAATTTTGGGACTGCTAGATGAAAAGATTTTAAAATTGAGAAAAAATAAGGAGAGTTACCATCAATCTTTTTTATGATGTGATTGACCACCCAAAAAGTTTAACTTTTTAATAAAATGATAAAATGGGTTCAAAGTTAATCAAAAAGATAATTCTCGGTCTATAAAAATAGAATTGGGTTTGGGAGTTGGTTACACGTGAGGAAGGATTAGCACCCCTACAGTACTCATGAAAATTGATACCCATTAATCATGCATTATTTTTAGTGTTGGATAAAATGATTTCGATTTGAAATTTAATAATAATTTCTTTCATTTTTTTAAAAAAAATAATTTTATTAAAATTCTTTATTTAGGAATATTAAGAAAATATTTAGGTTAAAGAATTATTTTAAAATTCTTCGACATCTAAACAAAATTTATGGATAACTCTTTTTACCTAAGATTTGTCACAATATTCCTTAAAATGAAAAATAATATTCTTTGTAGAAAACAATTTTTGGTGACTCTCTAGCATCTAGGTAGAGTACTAAGAAATATTTTCCTTAGAATATCAATTTAGTTTTATTTAAAAATTTATTTTTTTGAATAATACCTTTCATAAAAAAACATTTAAAAAATTAATGATGCTACAATTTAATTAAGAAACAAAACTAAAAGGCATAAACATGCAGAATGAATGCAAGTAATAATAAATAAAATGCATATATACCAATGGATGATATGCATGATGATGAAATGTCATTTTGAAATTAGATTCTTAAATATAATGAAACCACATGGACTCCTCAACCTATAAGTGGAGTTTAAGTGTGACTATTTATATTTAAGATCTCATTTTTTATTTTTTTTCTTTTATTTAATCTTATTATTGGTACGGGTTAAGGCTTGTATTAATAACCTTGATGAAATAAGATTTCCTAAAAATCACATCCTCTAGGCAATATTCGAGAATAAATTATTTCACGTAAGATTTTCATACGTATTCTTAAAATTTTTTTGTGGTTTTGGGTATGGATTTAGGTTATAGTTTTAGAGTTTGAATGATTTTCAGATGATGATTTGGGGTGGTGAGTTGAATTTAGGATTTGAGTTAAATTTAGGGTCTTGTTGAATTTTCAGGATTTAGGGTCTTATTTTAAAGTTTCAAGTTTTAGGGCTGCACGATTTTAGGGTTTTAAGGTTTTAGGATTTTGAGACTTAGGGTTTTAGATTTCATGGTTTCAAGGTTTCAAGGTTTTATATTTCAGTGTTTGAGATTTAACAGTTTTAGAGTTTATGGTTTTAGGATTTTTAGTTTTAGGGTTTAAGGTTTGAAGATTTAGGGTTTTAAGTATTTAAGGTTTTGGGTTTTAAGTATTTAGGGTTTAAGTTTTAAAGGTTTGGATAAAATACAAATATATCTAAAAGTCTCCAAATCTAGATAGACTTTTGGAGTAAGCTTTTTTTTGTAATTATTTTTTTTTATAATTTTATATTAATACAACATGAAGCAAATAAATTATGCAAATGAAAACTAGAAATTAACACAACCAATTTAATCAATTATATATATATATTTCTCTTTACCTATTATTATTTCCTTTCTAAAAATTAAAAACAAAATAAACTTTATTTGTTATTTAATTTACTTATGAAAATTTTACTTTATGCTTTAAATTCTAATTTAATTTAACTTTATTATTATTATTATTATTATTCTCCAATATTTAAGAAAAATTAATTTTTTTAGGTACGATTTTTTAATTCTCCATGTCATCTAGATAGGGTTTTCCAAATCATTTTCTAAAAATTTATTTTATATAAATATTGTTCTATTTTATTCCTAAAACTTCATTTTCAAAATACATTTTAAAAGTGCAAAATCATTTTAATTTATTTTTATTCAAGAATTTATAGAAAATTTTTTTTATCAATCTCGATCATCCACAAACAAGTTACTTTTAATGGTGTACAACATTAAATAAATGCATGCAATAATGCAATAAAAAAATGAGAGAAAAAATACCAAAAATAAAGTTTCTTGGGCTTAAACTCAATATGATCCAAAATAAAAAAAGAGCCATATTTGGTGGATTTGAATCAAGCTTGGGTTGAGTAGGTAGATTAGATCAAGTGAGCAAGCTAGATCTAGAAAAGTTGAATCATGAGTTGGGTCGATCCGATATGGTTAGCGGGTTGAGTCTTGGGCAAGTTTGACCTAGTCAACCCTCACTTTTTTTTAAACACTATAAATATAAATTTTTTTAAAATTCATTTCTTCGTTCTTTTCTTAAAAAAAAAAAAAAAAAGCCATTTTATTCAAAAAACAAAAAGCTTTCCATAGCCCAATTTTTGGCGAAAATCGATCGCCATTGTCGTTGCTTCGTCACCAGTGTCGCCTTCGATTGACCTCTTTTTCAACACCAAAATTTCACCCATATTTCTTTTTAGCCTTCTCCTCACAGATTTTGCCTTAGATTTGTCCAAAAATCCCTCTAAACTAATAAATTTAAAATTGAAGTCTAAATTGTCAAACCACCATAACCCTCACCTCCATTTTCTCATTTTTTCCAAAATAAAATATGGCATCTTTTTTTTCCCCCCCTTTTTCACCATTGCTAATCAACCAAAGAGGAGTCGCTGTCATTTGCATTTTCTTTTATGATACTGACTTTTTATTTTTTTATTTTTTTGTTACTGTGCCACTTCTCATCTACTTTTATTAGTTTGACACCCTCTATAGCTAAGTTCTCTCTTTTTTTTTCTTACAGTTAAATTTTTTTAGGTTGTTGAGTTCCTCACTAGTTGGTGAAGATTGTGGTAATGTTTGTGGTGCTTTTTGTTGGTGGTTTTTGGAACAAATGATGAAAGGGCTGAAAGGCATTGTTATTGGTTTTTTTTTTTTTTATTTCAGGTATGACCAATTATTGAGGTTTAGGGTTAGGATTTTTAGTTCTCAACGAGGCTTTAGGAGAGTGCTCGTGGTTTCTGCTTTTAGTGGCTAGTTGTTGTCAAAGGTTGTGGGGTAAAAGTGAAAAACTCAGTGCTTGGTTGATTTGCTTAAGACGATTTTAGTTAAAGGGAGTCTGCTTTTAGGTGATAGAAATCTAGATGGGAGGTTGGGTATGTATCTTGGTCGAATGATGCTTACCATAAGGCTAGATGGCTGGCTATAAAAGGGGATTAGGTTCGTGGTTGAGGCTAGGGACTTAGAAGGGGGAATGGAGAAAAAATGGGCTATTGGCGAGTTGATTTGCCTTCTTTGGCCAAATAGGAAAGAGCTCTTTTTTTTTTTTTTTGAGGTCTTCTACTTCCCAGTTTGTATTTTTTGTATGTTTATGCTAGTAATTTTGGTGGAAAATGGGCTCAAGGATAGATGGTGGTCTTTGATGAAAAAATTGGCAAAAAGGTTAGCCTCGTTTTTATTGGGGTATGGAGGTATAATCATATTTTTGCTTAATGTTGGGTTCAATCGAGATTTGATAGTCTATGGTTGGATTTTTTTTTTTTTAAATTGATATAGTAGATGTGTAGCAATGGTTATTGCATTTCGGCTAAAGTGCTTGCTAAATTTCAAGCTTGGTGTCTTTCATTAATGGATGCTGAAAGTTAGTAGGAAAAATGGGAGCAAAAATCAAAGAGATGAAAATTGGAATGTTAATCTAGCAAAGCTAGAAAATCCAACTTTAATCCTCTTTTCCACCTTCTTTTTTATTTTTAATTTTAAATTAATTAAAGTAATTAATTCTAAATAAAAATAAAATAGGCCTTAATTCAAATTTAGGCTTAGAATTAGGCCTTGACCTTTTAATTAGACCTTTAAATTTAAAACTGACCCAATAATGAAATTAAATTTGGCTTAAGCCCATATAAAGATGATCCAAAAATGACCAACTTGAAACAAAGCTCAATCGAACTTAATCTAGTAAATCCAATTAAAAAGTTTAAGTTGGTCCAAATTAAAATGTTAAAATTAAGTACAAAATCAAACAAACTCGAATCAACCTAGATAAAATTAAGTGTTTATAACTGTCCATTTTTGTACATTGCTAAGAATCAGGAATAAGGCAAGATATAGACAATGACTTTGTCTAGTGTCAAAATTTGAAAATTTTTTTAAAAGTTTTTTTAATTTGAATTTGTTTTTAGAATTTTCTTAGCCTCGTTTTTTTTTTTATTTTGTTTTGTTGTTTTTTTTTTAAAGAGGTTTCCAAAGTTGTAAGTGATCTAGATTGAACAACAAATTGAGAAATAAAATGTTCGGAACTAAATCGTAAATCATAAAATAAAAATGATCGAGATTGAGTCACAAGTTGGAAAATAAAATGATTGAGATTAAATTGTAAGTCAAGAAATAAAAATAATTGAGATTGAGCTACAAGTAAGGAAATGAACACGATCAGAATTGAATCGCGAGTCAAAGAATAAAGATGATCGAGATTAAGTTGTAAGTTGAATAATAACAATATCAAGATTGAACCGCATGTTAAAAAATAAATATAACTGAGATTGAGCCACAAGTTAGAAAATAAGGATAACTAGGATTAAGCTACAAGTTAGGAAATAAAAATGACCAAAGATTAAACTGTGAATTGAAAAATAAAGACTTTTGAGACTAAGCTAAAAGTCAGGAAAAAAATGATTGGGATTGAACTGAGTTAAGAAATAAGAATGACCAAGATTGAACCACAACTCAAAAAATAAAATGATTTAGACTGAGTCACAAGTTGAAAAAAAGAAATGAGTGAGACTGAGCCACAATTTAAAAATAAAGATGACCGAAACTTAGCCACAAGTCAAGAAACAAAGATGACTGAAACTGAGCCACAAGTCGAGAAATAAAGATAATCGAGATTGAACCATAAGTTAAGAAATAAAATGACTGGGACTAAGTCGCGAGTTAAGAAATAAAAATGATCGAAATTGAATCGCTAGTTAAAAAGTAAAAATGATCGGGACTAAGCTGCAAGTGAGGTAATGAGAATGATCAGAACTAAACCCTAAGTCAAGAAATAAGAATGATCGGGATTGAACCATAAGTTGAAAAAGGAAATAATCGAAATTGAGCCATAAATTAAAAAATAAAAATGATCAGGACTGAGCGGTAAGTCAAGAAATAAGAATGATTGAGACTGAGTCGTAAGTCGAGAAATAAATATGATCGGGACTGAATCATAAGTCTAGAAATAAAGATGACTGTGACTGAATCATGAGTTAGGAAATAAAAATGATCAGGATTAAGTCACATGTCAAAAAATAAAAATGATCGGGATTAAATCGTAACTCAAAAAATAAAAACAATCAAGACTAAGCTATAATTCAATAAATAAGAATGAATAGGACTGAACTGTAAGTAAAAAAATAAGAATGACTAAAACTGAGTCACAAGTCAGAAAATAAAGATGATCAGGATTGAACCGCAAATCAAAAAAATAAAAATAAAGTGATATGTTAGTCTATTATGAACATTATCAATCATTATCTTAATTTCAAGTGACAAATACAATGATTCCATGTGCCAAGTTGAATACAAGATTCAATTAACAATGGGATATTTATTTTAATTTAGAAAGAGAACAGCTAATTCAAAAACATCTAGGGAATCAAATACCAGTTCTTTGCATAATTAGCATTTGAATGAACTTGATCAATTTAGACCAGATCTTTTCTCAAAATCTCGTAACATTTGCGATCTTGCTATATTTGATCTCATATAACTAATCCTTGCCCCATACTTGTAATTGATGAAAACTTGCCCCAAAAGTCATTTCCCTTAACTCTGAAGCAGATTCATCTTGCTGTCTTCTTATTTTTTTTAAAAGGCTTCCTTTTAGCTTAACTTTCATTTAAGCCACTTTTTCACGTTTTTAGCTTTAATGATTCCCTTTTTTTTTTGTTTTGTATTTTTTATGCTTTTTTATGTTTTTGCTCTCTTTTTTTTTTTTTTTTTGCTTTTTTTTATTCATTTTTTGGGCCATTAAAGGTTTTGGAAAATTTTAAAATCTTAACTTTGAAATTTAAAACATTTGCCCGGAGGACTTACAAATCATAACATTAAAAATAGATTCAACTAAAAAAACTTATGAATCTTATCTGAAAAACTTAGAAATTATATTTGAAGGTTTTATAAATTTCGACATCTATAAATGCTTTTTTAAAAAGAGGAATTGAAACTTTAAATTTTAAAATATTCTACCTAGAAGACTTATGAATCTTAAGATCTATAAATGCTCTTTTGAAAAAAGGTCTTGAAACTTTAATATTTAAAATATTCTGCCTAGAGGATTTATGAATCTTTTTCTAAAATAAAACATTCAAAATTTTAAGACATTTTGAATTTTAGTTATCATCACCAAAAAGAACTTGATCATTACCACTGAATGAATGTGTGAATGATAATAAAATATGATTACTCGGATATCACCACAAAAAAACTTTAATAATATGCAAACATGGATACTCAGATATCACCACCGAGTAAATATACAAATTAATTTGGATATCACCACTAAGTAATTTTAAAGAAAACTTAATCACAAATTTTTTCTTAACCGATGCCAATTTTATTGGGCTTAAAATTTGGGTGTCAGCTAATCTGGGCTTAAAATCTAGTTGCCAACTAATTTGGGTTTAAATTTGTGTGCCAGCTAATCTAACCTTAAAATATGAATGTGAACGAAACATGGTTTAAATCTATATGCTAACTAAACTGGACTTAAATTTGAGTACTAACTAAATTGGGCTTAAATCTGTATGCTAGCTAAACTAGTTTTAAATCTTATATTGCATCGTATCTCATCTTTTTCAATCATTATTTCAACAACCCATTTATTTTTTGCATATCATTTTCTTTTGACTCTTCAAACCCTTTTGACATTTTGGTTTCTTGTCAAATTGTTTTCTTTCTTTCTAATTTCTTTCTCATTTTTTCATGATAGACTTTTTCCCTTTTTTTGTTTTTTTTTTCTATTTTTGCTATTTTCTCTTTTTTTTTTGAAAAGATTTCACTCTTTTTTTTTCTTAACATATTTTTTCCTTGATAATTTCCTTTTCTCTCTTTTTTTTTTTTAGCTTTTATTTTTTTCAAAATGTCCACATTGCTTTTTCATAGCTTGCAAAATTTATAAAATGAAGTTATGATGTAAATATCCAATCCCAAAATGTCAATATCTCTACACTAATGCACATGATTGTAGGTGCGAAATTTTTTCTTGTGATTTGAAATGCAAATGAGGTTTCCATGATGTGAACATACCTTGACAAAGATATGGATGCCAAATTTATCCTTGTAATGCGATGTCAATATTTTTTCCATGTAGACGCCCCTACAATGATGTAAATGTAAATTTTTTTATGACACAAATGTACCTGACAAAGATGCAATAACAACCTTTCCACATGCAAATGCCTTTTACCAATACAAAAGTTCATGCATGATACAAATGCCCTAAAGGCATGAATGCCAATTTGCAAATTCAACTATTTTATTTTTAATAATCTAAATGCTGCTTGCAACTATAAAGTTTCATTAAAAAAATGTTAATGCAAATGTAAAGACTTTTAGGATGCATATGCCTCAACATAGATGCAAACACCAATGTATAATAATGGTAATGCAAATGTGCATCAAAAGATATAAATGCTAAAAATATCCTTCTTTAAAATTTTTCTTTCCCAATTCTGTTTATTCCGTATTATCCATCAAATAAGGTCTTCTAACTTCTTTTTAAAAGGATTCCAACTTATCATTTTCATATTCTTTCACATGTTTTCATCTTTTTTTCTCATCAAATTTTGCTTTCTTTGCTTTTTGAACATGCTTTAATCAATTTTCCTTTCATTTTTCAACACATTTGCCTAGTTATTTCCATTTTCATACAACATGTAACATATATTTTGGACTTGATTGCAAAATCAAGAAGACAAACCACCATATTCTTTCTAAATTTTTTTTTTTAATTCTTCAATGAAAATATTTTTTTTTCTTAAATAAACTAGTTTGAAGGTTTTCACAATTCGAGAATTTTCTTTTACACCCAAACATGGTTTTCTTATTTTTCACAAAAATGTGTGATTAATCATTCAAAAATTTCTAAAATAATTAATAAAATTACCCTATATAAATATCCAAACAAATGTGACTTTAGAGTCTTTTGAAATTTGGTATTCCCTATTAGAAATGAAAAAGGTGATAATGGATTGAATGGTTTAGCATGTCAAGGTTTTAGTTTATTCAAGAAAGGTTCACCACTTGAAAAGAGCAAGGGAGGTGTATACTTTTCATTTGGGCTCACAAATGAGGCATAAATTTTTTTAAAAAGCAAAAATCCTTTAAAAACCAAACATTTCGTCACTTTTTTCAATTTTCTAATGTGGTATTTTGATTAATGTCAAGGTTAGTTGTGGTAGGCTCAAAATTTTGAAAGGTCATTTAAGAACAAGAGAAGAGGGCTCAAATTTTTAAAATTAATCCCTCGATAAATTTTAAACATCTAGAGCATCAACATCCTTGGATCTCTAAAAACTCTAGGTGGTTTCATGCTGACTTTTTTTATTTCCTATGCACAAGGTTGGTTTAATGGCTTTCAACCTTATTCTAAACTTTTTTTTTTTTTGGAGTTTTCACCCTAGAGCCTCATTTTTTTTTCTTTTTTCTTTTTGTTGATCATTCCACCATGCATTTTAAAATTTCAATTTCATCCCAAAATGAGGTGACAGACCAAATGGGTATCTTGGCAATAAAAGAGAGCAAATGATTCACAAGTTTTATGATGGTTCCTCAAAGAAAAGCTCATCAATTTAAGTATTCATTCTTGATCCAATGTGAATTTTTTAATGATGTAATGTAGGCCAAGGTTCGAGGTTATTAAAGAAAAAGATAAATACGCCCAAAATGTGTTTAAGGGTGATCAAACCAAAGATCATTTCACACACACAAGATTCCTTTAGGAATTCTTTCTTTTTTTTTTTTTACACTTGCTATTTAATCATTTTTTCTACTTTTGCTAAATCATGGCTAGGTCTAAGACTTAAATATTTTCTTTTAGAGTGTGGTTAATATGTGAATCTTACAAAGTGAAGTTAATTATTTGTGATGAATAAGAAAAAAAATTACTAAAACAAGAAATTGTTTAATAAGATATGACATAAAATGCGTTCTTACTATTTACTTCCTTTGTTGGATATATGCTATTTTTTTAATTTTTCCATGTCAGCATGTCCATTTGTTTGGTAAGTGTTTGTTGTTTCTCACCTTGCAATTTTTCAGAGTTTTTAAGTCATCTTTTCCAGTATTGAAATTTTTGTTGGTGTAGGTGTTAGTGTCACAGTCTTAAGAAAGAGCCATGAATCTCACATCGACTGTGTACTAGAGTTGATCATGAAATATAAGGATTCACACCACCTTCTCCTTGTGAGATACCTTTTATAGAATAAAATTGTGAGGCCAAAGGGTGAAGCAAATAATATCTCACAAGAGTGTGAATCACAACAGTTAGGCTAATTTGGGATGCTAGATGAGTCCATGCTTGGGTCTTGAAATCGCACGAGCCTAGAGGTTGAGTCTTGACCCATGACAAATGGTATCAGAGCCAACTCTAGGGGCACTAGCGATGTGCTATCGAGGACAGTGGGTCTTCATTAGAGTGGGGGAGGATGTCACGATCCTAGGGAGGAGCTATGAATCTCACATCAGCTGTGTACTAGAGTTGGTCATGGGATATAAGGGTTTACACCGCCTTCTCCTTGTGATACTCCTTTTGGAGGATAAAACCATAAGGCCAAAGGGGTCGAAGCAGACAATACCTTATAAGTTAGTATGAACCATGACAATTAGGCTAATCTGAGACACCGGATGAATTCATGCCATGGTCCTTGAGCTGTATGAGCCTAAATGTTAAGTCTCGGCCTGTGACATTAGCACTTTGTGAAATATGATGACCTTTTCAAGAATTGTTCTCTTTTTGTGAAGTGTATACTTCAGATGTGGTGGATGTGTTTGTCTGATAATGTTGGAAATAACAAATGTTTGTGGCAATTTACAAAAGTCGATTTGGCTTTAAGCCCTTCATATTGCGGCTTTGATGTGCTTAAGTCCTTTTCCTTTCAAAAGATATGTAAGAGGTTTGTGAAGATTCATCATGTGTCTATTATTGAGGCATTTGTTGAAAACAGATAATGGAATGCTCAAGTCTCGGCTAATGATGATCATCTAGTAGTAATTCTATGAGAATAACATTTGAAGACTTTTTTGGAATATTTCTGGTATGCATGATTTACTCGAGGGAATCAAATATTATATGGAATGGCAATCATGTGTTAAAGAGTAATTAGTCCCTCCACCCCTTAATTTTGGGCAAGATCATTATTAGATGGAATATTGCTCTCCTGCTTCTATTTCTTTAGGCTATGTTGTGTGTTAGAATCAACTAAAGGTTTGCCTTATTTTTTATTATGTGTTGCCTGTTGATGAAGAATCAGCAATTTTTGTTAGTAGTTCCCTTAGGAATGTGTTCAGATTTAATGCTCGGAACGTATCATTTACAGTGGGACAGTGGGGGCTGTTTTGTGTGAATCAATTTATATTCTGAGAGAGATTTATGCTTTTTTTGTATGATGAAAAGGTTTTGAATTTCATTGGGTGTAATTCCAACCTCTAATCAATTTGTCACTGTTAATGAATGCAGGCCAGCCAAAGAGGCATCTTCTTACGACTGGATGGAGTGTTTTTGTTAGCTCAAAGAGGCTAGTTGTTTGTGATTCAGTCCTTTTTATCTGGTAAAGAGCTTTTCCTGTGTTTCTATATAATTTGTGATTATTTCGTTTGTAATTGTGTGATTGGCAGGTGAAGTTGGCTGCTAATAGCTGTCAAATCCCTTATGGGACTTGAAACAATCTAGTGAAATCATCCTACTTGGATAGTTTGGTAGCAAAAAAATTTATGAATGTATTTATTTTGGTACATGGATTTATATTCTCTAATGAAGTGTTCATTACTATTTTTCATTTCTAAAGTGATGTGCCTAGTGGTATGCATCCTCTTCGTCTGTACTACTAGAGGTGGCAATTGGGCAAGGTGGGGTGGGTCACTTTAGATTGAAGAAAATTCCGGTCATATCAGTTTGAATTATTTTGGATTTAGGTCAGTTTGACACTTGGGATTATTTGGGTTTGAGTCATCGGGTTTAGATCATTTGGGGTCTAAATTGTTGAGTTTTAATGTCAAATCAAGTTAAGTTAGGGTCATTTCATGTTGTTCTTTTGGGATGTTTGGGTTTGGGTTGTTGACTTCTCTTGGTCAAATCAAGTTGGATTCTGGTTCAAGCTTTCAGGGTTGGGTCACTTTGCTGGCTCTAGTGTGAACCGTTGCATCTTAACTGCTTTTACCTTCATGCTATTGACCAATGCTTGCTATGCAGTCTATATCTCTCTTTATTTTTTTTTATATATGTTTTCTTCTACCAGGAACGAGAAAAATCAGTTGTTGTTGGGTATCCGGAGAGCGAATCGTCATCAGACTGTTATGCCTTCTTCTGTTTATCTAGTTATAGCATGAACATTGGTCTTCTTGCTGCAGCAGCTCATGCGGCTGCAACCAATAGTCGTTTTACTATATTTTATAACTCAAGGTCAACTACCTAATACTAATTGAAAAAGACTGATGCTGTTACAGCATAGGATCTTGTTCATTTACAATAGCTTGATTGCAGGGCTATTCCTTCAGAGTTTGTCATTCCTCTTGCCAAATATGTTAAAGCAGTCTATCACACCCGGGTTTCTGTAGGCATGCGGTTTAGAATGCTGTTTGAGACAGAAGAGTCAAGTGTCCGCCGGTGGGTCTTAATTCTCTAAATATTTTCGTGCTTCTGGGAATTGCTTAAATTCTATGGTGTTTTCTTCCACAGCAGTGGCTTTATTTTCCTTACCTAAATATTTCTTTTTCTGTCAGTCAGTGTGACTGTAGTATCAGTGGTAACTGTAAGTGGCTGACTATTAACTTGAGTGTTTATGTATGAGATATATGGGTACAATAACTGGCATTAGTGACTTAGATCCTGTTCGCTGGCCAAACTCACATTGGCGCTCTGTTAAGGTTTGTTTGAAGGTTCTGTGTATGGGTGTGCATTATTTGAGTTGCCAATATTATTTTCAATTTTTTTTTGGCTTAAAAAAGCAGTGTCTTCATTACTGACATGAAAGCCTTACTCTATTAATCCTAGGTCGGCTGGGATGAATCCACTGCAGGAGAGAGGCAGCAAAGAGTTTCATTGTGGGAGACTGAACCATTAACAACATACCCTACGTATCCATCAGCCTTCCCATTGCGACAGAAGCGACCATGGCCATCTGCGCTGCCCTCCTTCCATGGTATGCTAGAATCTTTGCTAAGAATGCTTGGACTTACACACAGTATCTTCTTGACTAGATCTGAAATTAGGAGTTTCCTTTTCTGCACTAAATCAATTTAATTCGTATTACCAGCTCTCAAAGATGGTGATATGAGTATCAATTCCCAATTGATGTGGCTTCAAGGTGGCGTTGGAAATGAAAGAATTCAGTCGTTAAATTTCCAAGGATTTGGAGTTGTGCCCTGGATACAGCCAAGGCTTGATACTTCTTCAATACCAGGTGTACAACCTTATCTTTACCAAGCATTGGCAGCCGCCGCACTTCAGGAAATGAGGACAGCTGATTCATCCAAAATAGGTTTTCAATCTCTCTTACAATTCCAGCAACCATAGAGCACATCTAATAGGCCGCCTGCTCGGATTCAGAGGCAGATGTTACAGCAGTCCCAAACACAAAATGCGTTTCTTCAGAATTTTCAGGATAATTTGATCACTTCACAGGTTCAACTTCTGCAGCAGTTGCAGCATCCCATTTGTACAACTATCAGGGACAACATCACAAACAGAAAAAGTCTCAACAAACACAGCAACTGCCGCAGTTGTCTGTTCCACAGCAGATTTCTAATGTGATCCCTGCCTTTCCTTCTGCATCGGCCAGCGAGGCCCAATCCTCATCGCTGCCAGCTGTTTCTTCCCAATGCCAGCAGCAGGCTTTTTCTGGCCCTCTTGGGAACTCTATTGCAACATCTGATGTTTCCTCTATGCAAAGTATCTTAGGTTTAATATCCCAGGATGGAGCTTCCCATTTACTCAACTTGAATGGATCAAACCTGATTATCTCTTCTTCTGCTATGTTGTCCAAGCCACTAGCTGTTGAACCACAGCTTTCATCTGGAGACGCTAACCGTGTAGTGCCCCAGGTTGAACAGTTGGGAACTGCACAATCAAATGCATCTGAACTTTCTAACTTATTACCTCCATTTCCTGGAAGGGAGTATTCTGCATACCACTGTTCAACTGATTCGCAAAACAATCTTCTTTTAGGGGTTAGCATTGATTCCTCATCTCTTATGCTCCAGCAAGGGATGACAAACCTGAAAAATATTGGAAATGAAAATGATTCATTGTCTCTGCCGTATGCTGCTTCAAATTTCACAAGTGCTTCAGGCACAGATTTTCTACTTAATTCCGACGTGACTACCTCAAGTTGTGTGGATGAATCAGGTTACTTGCAGTCTTCTGAAAATGGGGACCAGGTCAACCCTCCAACCAGAACGTTCGTGAAGGTAATAGTAATTTCATTTATCTTCACAAATGTATCTTTTATTTTCCCTTTAGATGGGTGAATATGTGGGAGCTGTCTTGTCTTGTTACTAAAGCATACAAGATTACCTTGTGAGGCTCACAACATTCTAGGCAAAGCTTGGTCATGTGGAATTGTGGATCACTTCCTTGTAATAGATCTCTGATACAACGCCCAATAGACAACACTTGGTATGAGTTTGTCAACTGTATTTATTTCTTCGGCAATGCAAGCTTCTGGGAGGATGCCATTGCTAATCAAGACATGACCATTCTTTTCCTATTTTGGCTGAAAATAGTCTCTGACTTGTATGGTTATCACAGTGTTGTGTACTGATGATATTGTATGGGTGACCATTTATTTTGAAAACTAGTTACAGGATTTATGTCTAGTTTCCCTCTTGGCTTGCGATACTCATGGCTTTTGAGCTTATACTTGTTGGCAGGTTCACAAGTCGGGGTCCTTCGGGCGCTCATTGGAAATTTCCAAGTACAGCAGCTATGATGAGCTGCGCTATGAGCTTGCTCGAATGTTTGGCCTTGAAAGCCAATTAGAGGACCCTCAGAGATCAGGCTGGCAGCTTGTATTTGTTGACAGGGAGAATGATATTCTTCTCCTTGGTGATGACCCTTGGCAGTAAGCTCCAAATCATGCTTTGTTTATTTTTGAATAATTGTCTGTGACTGTTAATACTGAATTTGCTTTCAAATCCTTTTCAGTTATAAAATTTTATAACTATTGAACCAAATTGACTGATTCATCCAATACATTAATAAATTTTATTATATGTCAACTTGCAATCTTTTGAATCTATGCAAGATGGTATTCCTAGCTTCAAACCCTTTGAAAATTTAAATTTAAAGAATTTGTCCATGCTCTTCCTTGAGCTGTCGTTTACCAGTGCTGGTTCTCCCTACATAAGTTGAAAGTTGCGCCTATCAAAGCTACTATGATGCTTATTAGGTTTCCTCCACTGCAGGATCTTTAGCATCAGTAAAATTTCAGGGTTAAGGATGTGCCAATGCTAAAAGGTGATATAAATTGAGGATCAAACAGCCGTTCAGGGAAAAAGAAAGAAAAAAAGGGTAGAGGCTCAAGGATTGCTGAAAGAATATTATATATTATATTTGTGTCAAGTGGAATTGAATGGAAAGAGATTAAAGTATTTAGCATTAAAGTATTTTTTGATGCAAAACAGCATCAAACAGGTGAAATGGTTAAAGAGGGATAAAGTTTGATTGGTCATAAAATTTAATAGTTATGATTGAAACTGAGATTGAGTTATATAACCAATCTAAAATACTTTGGAGTTATGATGTAGTTGAGTGTGGGATCCATCTCTTGAATAGTAATATACAGTTTAATTTGTGTTTAATGCATTCAATGTTGAGGAACCCGATTTTTCGGTTTCTTTATGATGCCAACTACACCTATGGATGGTATAGATGTTTTCTTACCATTTAATTATTTCCCTGGTAGCATGTGGTTGTGGTATGTTAATGCGCCCAACTGCACTTAGCTTAGCTCTAGAGTAATGTAGAATGGTAGATAAGTTCAGTGACGAATGTGTATTAGATGTCTCCCTTATGCAAAATTGATGGCCCAAGACCATAGCCTGCGTGGGGGGCATGGTCCTGCGACTGGCTGGTGCCAAAGCTGGTCGAGTAACTATTCCTGGCTTTGACTTTGCCGAAGCATATGAGAAAAATTAAAATCTTGAACTCTTTCTTCAGAGCTGTGCAGTGGTAGCAAAACCGATGGATTGTTCAAAGACATGGTTTTAGTGGATTAATTTTTTATTGCATGTTTGTGATTATCAGGGAATTCGTGAACAATGTGTTGCATATCAAGATTCTATCTCCAGTTGAAGTGCAACAAATGGGGAAAAAAGATCTGAATCCTGCCACTTCTGCCCCAAACCAAAGGCTCACCACCACCAATAGCAGCAACCATTGTGATGACTATATGAGCAGACAGGATGAGTTCTGGTAATGGAATTCCATCTATGGGGTCTCTTGAATACTAAAGGAAATTGCTCCTCAAGGTTGAAGCTGCATTGATTGAATGTTGTAACAATTTTATGGCACTGTTTGTACTTTGTACGCATGGATTGCTAGAATTCTATTGAACTTTTTACCTTTTTCTGTGGTCAGAGAAATGTATCTCCCTTGTCCTGGCTAAGTTGATATTAAAGCTTGTGTGTTACAATACTACTGCAAATTATTATAATAGAAAATATCTTTAACTTTTTTAATCTACCTGTAGACTCTTGTATTTTTATATTTAATAATTGGTTAAAGAGAACATTAAGCATATAAATTTGTTTGAATTCACAACTTTCGAGCACTATTGCAATATCACGTTAAATGATTCAAAGTTCAGTGTTGAAATATCTGAAACTTACATTATAGTATTTCAGTGCACAAGGTTCTATTAGGTATAATCGCATCATTGCTATCAACAATTTGTTTGCTGTCCTGTAATTCTATGTCATCTGCGTATTTTTATCACAACATTTTATTTGAACGCAGACTTCATCTATATTAAGTTTTTCTATCCTGTGATTTGTATGATTAGTTTTTAATTTTTAAAAATATTTTAATAATATATGTCATAACGTCTAGATCCAGGGATCCATCGTTAGACATTGACTTAAAGGAGTCGCCACCAATCTTTTTTATCTAGGTGCGATTGACTACCTAAGGAATCTGTCCTTTCAAGGAATACCTAAGTTTAAGGGTTCCTAAAAAAATAGGTTCTTGTCTACTCTCCAGAACAGGGTTCGGGAGTTCGGTTACGTGTGAGGAAAGTTATAGCACCTTCACAATGCCCATCAAAAGATGGTACCAGCTTAAATTTGTGTTATCCAATCAGCCTTAAAATTTTACCAAGTAATTAATTATTGAAAATCATTCTCAATTAACTCTAATACTTTTAGCAGAAAATTGAAAAAATTCCCTCACCTCAAGAGTGTGCAAGAAAACTACTGTTTCACTTACAGATGCTCTATCGTCGGATTATTTAACATTAAAAAATAAAGGAAGAAAAGAATAATTGTTTTTGTGCAGGAAAAATTGATACTTTCAATTTTTTTCCAAAATATTTTTTAAAAAATTTTAATCTCAAGAAAAATTGATACTTTCAACTTTTCCCCAAAATATCTTTTGAAACTTTAATTTCGAGGAAAATTGATACTTTCAACTTTTCTTCAAAAATCTTTTTTGAAAATTTATTTTTAAGGAAAATTGATACTTATAACTTTTCAACTTTTCCTCAAAAACCGTTTTAAAAATTTATTTTTAAGAAAAATTGATACTTTCAACTTTTGCCCAAAAATATTTTTTTTGGATTTTATTTAAAGAAAATAAAATAATAAAACAAAATAAAAGTGAAAATAAAAAATAAAAAAATAAAGAAAAGTAAAACAAAAATAAAAATAAAGATAAAAATAAAAGAATATTAAATAAACCTAATCTAATAATAAATAAATAAATAACTAAAATAAATAAAATATATAAAAAAAACCTGGAACAACTCGGCTAACGGCTCAGCTCGGCTGGACTTAAGGAAGAAAAACGGCTCAAGGGTGTCGGCTCGGCTCGGCTAACGGCTCGGAGAAGCCAGACACGCGGGTCGACGCTCGGGTCGGGTCGGATCTCGGCAAAACGCGCGGATCCTCTAGGTTACTTGACGCAAAAACGACGTCATTTTGGAAGAGTATATAAGACTGATTCTTTCATTTTTTCAGCAGATCGAGCCTCCTCCCTCTCTCTCTTTCTTCTTCTTCTCCTCTTTCTCTCTAAAATTTTTGAAGAACTCCAGTTGAATATTTCACCGGATTTTGAAAAATTCGTCGGAATCTGGGTTTTTCACCGAAATTCGTCGAAAAGTTGGTCGGTTTCTGAAAATCTTCACCGAAAACTGGGTAGCTGGCCGAAAACTTTAATCTTGACCGGAATTGTCACCAAAAAATTCAACTTTCGCCAAAAAATTCAATTGAAATCTGAAAATTTTTCAAAAATTTCCAAAAAAAATTTGCAGAAAAATCTTCAAAAATTTCTCAACGATTCCTAAAGCTATTCTAACACCTTTAAACCCTTTTTCAGCTTTCGAATCTCTTCTGTCTACCTTTTTCTCTCAACCAGTACTCTTGTTCCTTTTATTTTTCTGTGTGTTTCCTTTAATTCTGAAGGTCATTTTATAGAGATTGATCAGAAGAGTTTTTAATCAATCCCAACTCTTCTTTGGATCGGGATTCAATCATTGAATCCAATATGGACTCTTCTAATTGAATCCCAATCCAATCTTCAGCCGAATAAATCAAATAAATAAAAAAAATCAAATAAAAATATTAATGAAAATAAATCAGATAAATCAATAAATTAACAGATAAATTAAAATTAAATAACAGATAAATTATAACATATAATCTGATAAATATACATATAAATATTAACAGAAAAAAATAATAATAAGGATATATATATTCATAAATAGTAGTAATAAATAAATAAATAATAAATACATAAGATAAAAATAAAAGAAAAAATATATAAAAACAATAATAATAATAATAATAATAATAAAATAAAAATGTAAAATAATAAAATAATAAAAAAAAAAGAAAATGGACTTACCTATTTGGACCAAACGACTAAATTAAGTGTCTACAGCTGCCCCTCTTTGCACATTTTCTGTGAAACAAAAATTACGCAAAGACGTAGACACCGATCAAGACTCAACTCGACATTTTTTTTTTTTAAAGATTTGATCAAAACTCCTCTAAGTAGAGGCTTAACGACTTTGGAAAAATAAATAGCTTCTCTAATCAGAAGCTTAACGACTTTTAAAAAGTAAATTGCTCCTCTAAATAGAGGCACCACTACTTTGGAAATTAAATTGCTCAATTTGGAAATTAAATTGCTCCTTTAAACAGAGGCACCATGACTTTGAAAATTAAATTGCTCCTCCAAATAGAGGCACCACAACTTTGAAAAGTAAATTGCTCCTTGACAATCATGTCTAAAGGAGTTGAAAATTGTGTTTGAAGGAATTTCAGGAGATTATGCCCAAAGGCCTTATAAATCAACCCCGATACCAAGAGACATTCTATTTCAAGGATTAGGAACTTACCTGACAAGCTTTTTTTTTTTCTCAATTTTGAAAATGTCTTCACATCTATCTCCCCTATGTGGGATTTTGGAATACCCTTGCTTTTTGAATTTATGTAGTATATGCTATGCAATGTATATAAAATTCCATGCGTGTTATGCAAATGTTGGCTAATTAACTCCTATTTAGTTTATGGTACTCAAGCTTCTTAAGCTCTTTTCTTAGGCCCTAAACCCTATGATTCTTTAAAAGCTGGATTATGCTGCTTTTCTAAGATCGAGCTAGTGTAACTCTCAATCACCTCTTCCGCTCATATTCTTTTTGTAAAAAAATTTCCTTCCAAATTCAATGTCTTTATCGGGAACTAAATATCTCAATTCTGCCTTTATCACTTTTGACTTATTCAATGTTATGTAAAAATCTTTCATGTTGTTATTCATTCATCAATCATTATTTCAAACTCAAAAAGTAAGAATGCATTTGCACATTTCTTCCATTGTAGGGTATTAAAAAGAAAAGAATATGAATGGTTGAGAAACAGTCACCAGAAAAAATACACAAAGAGTGAAATAGAATGTCTTTTATTAGCAAAATGTTAGCAAACTTTGGCCAAGAAAGAATTACAAGGATAAGTGTGGGGACAAAGCCCAAAAATGAATAATCAGATGATCATGATAACATATCTCAAAGTTTTTCTGAAAACCCAACCCTCTGATATATTTAACAACTTGAAGCTCCTCCGAATTTGCTAGTCTTCATGCCAACGAACTTTCAAATTTAATGCCATATTCTCTTTATCTAAGTTGCCTTTTCAGGTTTTTAACTTAGACAAACCCCCTATGACTCAAACCGTCCTTTTAGGGTTTTTGCCTTAAGTCCTCCTTTTTCATTCATTTTTTCTTTTTTTCATTTTTCATTTTTTCATTTTTTATTTTTTTTATTTTTTCATTTTTTCATTTTTTTCTTCAAGCATAGTATTTTTTCACAGCATTAAAATTTATAAGATGAGGTAAATCATTTCTATCCATTTCAGTCAGTATCAATGCTTCACCCGAAAAAGCTCGTCTCATCACATACGGTCCTTCCCAATTTAAAGTCCATTTTCCTCTACTATCGTGCTGGATTGGAAGGATTCTTTTCAAAACCAACTCTTCTTCTCAAAAGTAATGGGGTCGAATCTTCTTATCATGAGCTCTCATCATTCTTCTTTGATATAGCTAACCATGGTACAGTGCAGTCAATCTCTTTTCTTTTATGAAATTTAACTGTTCATAGCGTTCTCGAATCCATTCAGCTTCTTTTAACTTAACTTCTTTTAAAACCTTCAGAGAGTGGATCTCTACTTCCACTGGTAGTATAGTTTCCATCCCATAAACAAAAAAAAAAAATGAGGTTGCCCCAGTAGAGGTGCGAACTGACATTCGATATGCATGTAATGCAAATGACAACTTCTCATGCCAATCTTTGTAAGTCTCGATCATTTTCTCTAAAATCCTTTTTATGTTCTTATTGGCTGCCCCAACTGCCCCATTCATTTTCGGATGGTATGGTACCGAATTGTGATGCCTGATCTTGTATTGGGCATATATTTCTTGCATCATCTTACTATTTAGATTCTTAGCATTGTCTAAAATAATTCTCTTCAAAAGTCTATATCTACAGATACTCTCTCTCTTTATGAACTTACACACCACAGATCGTGTCACACTTGCATATAATGCTACCTTTACCCATTTTGTGAAGTAATCTATCATCATAAAAATGAATCTATGCCCGTTAGAAGCCTTTGGGGTGATTGGACCAATGACATCCACGTCCCACATTGAGAATGGCCATGGTGGTGCCATAACATATAAAGCAGATGACGGAGTATGGATCTTTTCAGCATATATCTAGTATTTATGACATTTACGAGCATAATCAATACAATCATTTTTCATCGTCAACCAATAATATCTTACTCTCATGATCTGTCTTGCCATCATATGTCCACTTGTATGTGCTCCACATATTCCATCATGTACCTTTTCAATGATTTTTCTCGTTTCAGTTTTACTTACGCACTTCAATAATACTTGATCCCGGCTTTTTTTATACAAAACATCTTCATCTAAGAAAAAGCTCATAGCCAATCTTCGGATGACCCTTTTATCATTTTCTATTACTTAAACTAGGTACTGTTGATCTTTAATATACTATAGGATGTCATAATACCAGGGCTTTCCATCTCATTCTTCTTCTACACTAGAGCAATAAGTTGGTATATCCTTAACATCTAGCTTGATGGGCTAAATGTCATTATTATCATTAATTCAGATCATTGCAGCCAGAGTAGCCAATGCATCAGCAATCAAATTCTCTTCTCGAGGTAAGTGGTCAAACTGGATATCTTCAAATTGTTTCATCAACTCTAGAATATACTTATGATATAGAATGAGTTTTGAATCTCTCGTCTCCCATTCCCCTTTTAATTGGTATATAACTAGAGCTAAGTCTCTGAACACTTTTAATGCTCTCACTCCTCTATTTATAGCAGCTTGCAAGCCCATGACACATGTCTCATATTCAACAACGTTATTTGTACAGTTAAAATTTAACCTTGCTGTTACAAAATAGTATTGTTCTTCTGGAGAGATCAGAATTGCTCCAATTTCATGTCCTAAGGCATTGACAGCTCCATCAAAATACATTCTCCAGCATTTTTCTCCATGCTCTTCTTTTTTCAGTTGAGAAATAGTCATTAGGTCTTCATCAGAGAATTCTAACTTTATTGGCTCATATTCTTCAGTAGTACGATCTTTAAGAAACTTCGCTATAGCTCTCCCTTTTATTACCTTTTGGCTCACATATATAATATCATACTCCGAGAGTATTACTTGCCATCTAGTAATTCTTCCAGACAAAGAAAGTTTCTCGAAGATATATTTAATTGGATCTAATTTTGCTATGAGCCATGTGGTATGATAGAGCATATACTATCTGAGTCTTTTGACGGTCCATGCTAATGCACAACACATTTTCTCCAATGAAGAATACTTGGATTCGTACTCTGTGAACTTTTTACTCAGATAGTAAATAACTTTCTTTTTTTGGCTAGACTCATCTTGTTGCCCTAGCACACATCCCATTAAATTTTTGCATACTGTTAAGTACAGAATTAAAAGTTTTCCTAGAACGGGTGGCACCAACATTGAAAGATTTGACAAGTATTGCTTAATTTTATCAAACGCCTTTTGACATTCTTCATTCCATTTTCCAGGATTATTCTTACGAAGAAGCTTAAATATGGGATCACATTTGTAAGTAAACTGAGAGATAAACCGAGAAATGTAGTTCAATCTCCCCAGAAAACCTCAAACTTTCTTTGGTGTGCTAAGACGTGACAAATTCTGAATGCCCTATATCTTATCTGGATCGACTTCAATTTTTTTTTCACTGACCACAAAGCCTAGCAACTTCCTTGGCTTGACCCCAAAGGTGCACTTGACTGGGTTTTATTTGAGCTGAAATTTTTTTAACCTCTCAAATAACTTTCTGAGACTAGTGACATGATCTTTATCTTCACAAGACTTTGTAATCATATCGTCTACATACACCTCAATTTCTTTATGCATCATGTCATGAAAAAGTGTTACATGGCCCTTTGATATGTTATCCCAGCATTTTTTAACCCAAAAGGCATGACCTTGTAACAAAAGATCTCTCACATAGTCATGAAAGTAGTTTTTTTATATCATCTACAGCCATTTTTATCTGATTATACCTTGAGAAACCATCCATAAAAGAGAAAATTGAATGCCTAGCCATATTATCTACCAGTGTGTCAATATGAGGTAAAAAAAAATTATCTTTGGGACTAGCTTTATTCAAGTCTCGATAGTCTACACATATTCGTACCTTTTCATTTTTCTTAAAAACGGGTACTATATTGGCTACCCACTCTGGATATTTAGCCACTTGTAGAAATCTTGTTTCTTTACCTCTTATTTGATCTTTAGTAGCATTTAAGGCTTCATTCATCTCAATTTTTACTGAACTGGCTTACATTCTGGCTTTAGGGGCAATTTATGCTTCACTATCTCTGTGTTCAGCTCTGACATATCCTGGTAAGACCAAGCAAATACATCTACGAATTCTCAAAGTAGGTCTGCCAATCGTTGTCTATCTTTTGATGAAAGTGAAGTGTCAATTCTGACATCTTTTTTATTCTCTTCATCTCTCAGATTCACTAAGTCAACTTATCTCCTGATGAGGCTCAATTGGCTTATTTTCTTGTTCAATCAATCTCATTAGGTCCGGAGGCATAACATATTCCTCAAAATTTTCTTCATTGTCAAGTTCATCAGTGTTAATTGAATTCTCAAAACTAACCTCTTGATTGTTATCATGATTATCTTCATGTTCATTTAAAGACCTGAAATTAAATGAAATGGGATATGTTGGCAAGATGTGCTAGAGAAGATGAAAATAATGAAGACACAAGAAGAAATGAATGAAAATGCATCCTTTCTATTTTTTATTAAAAATAATAAATAATAAATGGCCCAAACAAGAAAGATCACTCCAATGCCTTGGGCAGTAGCTAGTAGAATGTTACAATTACATTGTATTAGTCTCAAAAGTCACAAGCATCTTGATGGCACTCCAATTATTCAGGTCATAATCTGACGGACAAAGGCGAACCCACTCCTCTTGATTAAGCCTCACTTCATCTTTAACAACATTAATGGTTAATTACGCAAAAGTGTCTTCCATATTTTTTCTTGTATCTAGGTACATGAATCTTTTAGGTCTGAAAGTTTCATACAGGTACGGGATAACCATTAGTCTTGCTATTTTTCGTGATGGCCTTCTTTTGACCTCTCATTCTGTCATCTCATAGCCTATGCCTACCCTGTCGCTATTGTCTATCACTGTCGGGGTTTCTTTTATTCCCTGCAAGTTCTTGCCCAGCCCTAGTCCTGGATACCAGCCCTTGTTGATGACTTGGCTCATTACTATCCTTGAAAAAGGTTAATTTTAAAATCTTTCACTTACAGAATTAACCAATTCAAAAGATCGATAGGAGCATTCCAATGCTTCTTCGGTAGCCTCTACATATGAAGTGTTCAATGGTTGGGTCACTAGCATATCTTCCTTCCCAACTATCACTACTAGCTGACCTTCTACATTAAACTTGATCTTTTGATGCAAGGTAGAGGACACAGCTCCTGCCATGTGAATCCATGATCTTTCCAATAGATAGCTGTAAGATGGAGAGATATCCATCACTTGAAACTTCACATTGAAAGTGCATGACCCAATTTGCAAGGGCATTTCGATATCCCCCAAGACTTCTCTTCTGGTTCCATTAAAAGCTCTCACAATCATCTGACTGTCCTTCATATGAGAGTAGTCAATGGGTAGCCTTACCAAAGTTGACATAGGCATGACATTGATGGTAGAACCATTATCGATAAGGACCTTGGCTATGATATGGCTCTTGCACTTTATCGTGATATGTAGAGCCTTAGCATTTCCTTTTCCCTCCAAACGAATCTCATCATCGCTGAATGAAATATGATTTGGCATGACTAGATTTCTAACCAAGTAATTCATATATTCAACATATACATTATGTGCTACGTATGCCTAATTCAACATTTTCAGCAAGACATTCTAGTGTAGCTTTGAGTTTAGCAGCAATTATAGTAATGAGATTCGGGCTGACATTTTATTCAACTATTCAACAACTGAATACTCACTATGTTTTACCAACTTCAGAAATTCACAAACCTCTTTTTTTTATATCAGTTTCGGACAATCTTCTTCGGGTTCTATTTCAGGATTATTTCATCCTTCTCTTTTTTTGGCCTTCTCTCTTCTATCCTTCTCCAATATTTCTGGAGTGTAGCAACTTTCACTTCAGGTAATACCTCTTACATCAGTTATATTGGAAGTGTCAGCTTTGGAGACATCTTCTTCTTGCCCCTGAAATACAATGTCAAAGCCATATCTCCAAGGTATAGCCTTATCATCCTTGTACGGGAAAAGAGTTTAGACTTTAAAAGTTATTGGCTTGAGGATGAGTTTGTCTATGATTGACTTCGACTTGTTCCCACACTGAATTGTCACTGGCTTTAAAAATAATTTTACAGGCTTATCCGTCATGGACACCTTAACACTCTTTAAGTCTTCTCTTTCTTCATAGACCTCCATCTAATGTGAATCCAAGAGTTTTTGCACCTCTCGGTGAAACTACTCACAAGTTTCAATGGAATGGCCTATTGCCCCATTATGATACTTACAACTAGTACCAGTTATATATGCTCCATGATAGTTATGTGGACTTACTAGTTGTATCATGTCAGCTTTTCGTAAAACATCAAACAGTTGACTGAGAGGTGTCTTAATATCTATCACTTCTTTCTTCAAATGATGCTCCTGTTCTTCACTTAGAGCATTCACATTGTGGTTCGATAAAAGATTGCCACTAACATTTGGTGCAGTCACTCCTCCCGTATCAAAGTAAATCATTCCATCCTTGATCAACCGTTGCACTTTGTGTTTTAGGGTGGTGCAATTTTTGGTGGAGTGGCTAGCAATCCCATAATGGTGTAGAGCCAATAAGGCTATCCTGAAAGACATACATTAAGAGTTTTTCATCATGAGCATGAGCTGCCATCTTCTGGTAATACATGGTGATGTGAGTTCTGGGCACTTCGTACCATCATATTTTTTAAATTTTGGTACTTTAAACTTATGAGGAATGACCACATCAGGGACTAGACAGAGCCCAGTAGCATCAACTGACCCATAAGAACCAAATCCTTCCACAGCTCGTAGCCTTTACTCTAGCATACTAATCTTGGAGCTTTCTCGAGTTTCCACTCTTATCTTTTTTTTCTCTTTCTCTTTTAAATCATCTAGATCAAGAATTAGTTCTACTGTTTTTTCAGTAAAGACATGATTTACATAGCTATTATAATGCCCTGGGTTGGAAACTGACGGTATTCCAGGATATATTGGATATGTGAAGTGTTGCGGTGGAACCTCTTGAGCAGACTATGCTTGAGGTAGGCCAAAACCTGAAGGATATAAAGGGTCAACCACTTTTTGCAATGGGGGAACTTGTGGGCTTGCATTTTTTTCAACTCTCTTTCCTTTATTCAGGTTATTAAGAGCATCTAGAATCTTACTCAACTCACTTTCAATCTTTTCCTATGCTTTTTTTATCTTTTCAAATCTGTGAGAATTTTTTTGCTCCATTTGTCTTGCTCTGGATCTTGTGTTGTATCGATGGACAGAGTTCTCGCTAGATGGAGCTATCCTTGAACCTTGAGTACCATATCTTAGAATTAGTAAATTTGTATGATTATCATATGGTTACTTTATTAAGCGTAATGAATGAGAGTGCAATGAATGAAAAATGCATGTATGCAAAGAACATTTACCTTAAAAATGGTATTCAACTAAAAGATTTCATTTATTCCAAAAAAAAAACTTTTATCTACATTGAGTTTATCATCCTAGAATTATAGTCATAAAATTGTTTGATCTGTTCATACTGGGCCTTGGCTTCTTCGATGAAGTTCAACAGACGCTATCCATGTTCTCCTACTAGGGTCACCATTTGTCTCAATGCCTCTGCCTCTTCCACCATCTCTCTTACCTTGCATACCTCTTTACAGATTTGGGTCGTTAGGTGCTCAATGTATTTTTGTCTTCCTAAGTTCTCTCTTTTACCACACCAGACTTGGTATGATAATTCTCCCCCTAACCAATGTAGTAATATGGTCCCCTTATTCATTCAACTTTTGTCTTAGCCTGCTCAAGTAACTGTTTAGCATGTTATTCTCTGCTTGTATTTCGATACTTTTTTTTTCCAATTCAGTATACTCTTGCTTTAATCTTGTATTTTCCTCAGTCAGCTCGACAATGGTTATCTCTTTAGCCCTTTCTCTCACATATAACCTTTTATGCTCTTGGTGTAGCTTTGCTAGATCTTCAATAGCTGTATCACATTCTTTAGCAATCTTATGAACTTTAACTTCATGACTTTCAGCTCTATCTTTCCACTGGGCTTTTTCTTCTTGAAGCTTCTGGATTTTTTGCTTTAACTTACCCTTTTCAAACTCAAATTCTTTTGTTGCAAGCTCTAATTCTGATGGTGTCTCTTCAAGTTTTTTTTTTGTTGGTGGTTGAGAGATTTCATAAGTGAATACCATTTCTTATCTTCTCTTTGTTCTCCAAACTAAGTATCCTAGAGTGACTTTATTAGTAAATGGTCCAGGACTCACTCTTCGAGGATTTTTCCATGCTTTAATCATCTCATTCATCCTCTGAAATGCTTTAGGCTCACTGTAAGAGAAATCTAGCTGATGAAGCCCATAAGTCATAGGAATGAACTATTTTCCCCCAAATTACCTTCTCACTAGGAGTGGTGAATAATTTGTCGCTCCTCATAAACCCAAAAGTGGGACCACTGTACTATCCCTACATTAATACAACATAGGCTCACGATTCATCCATGGGGCCAACCATCTCACCTTGGCGTTGGTCAACCTTTGTAGGAAAGTTATCCATTCATTTTTAGACTTTCGTTCTGACCACCCACTTTCACAGAATTCCTTGATCGAAGCACGATTACGAATATAAAGCTTTGAGAAAGCACCATTTCCCTATTTAAAATGGCTTTTCATCTATAAGTATAATAACTATATGCAACCTATGAAGCGCCCTCCATTTCGACGATAATAACTCAAAGATTTGATAGTCTCTGCTAATATTACTATTGAGGGATTACAGTCATTGATCACACTCTCGAAGAAGTCCACCACCGCTATCTCAATATAACCTAAAACCTTTGGAAAGATCGCCATTCCGTATACAACCAAGGTAAATATATCTGACCCCCGTTCTTCATTGACATGTTATAATAGAAACTCATGAAAGAACTTTCAAGGTAGGCAAACCTGTTCTTGTTTCTTCTTTGTATAAGAATCCATAACTTCCTTGTCTATCCCCATGAGTTGAGCCAGACCTTTACGAAATCCTGACTTGTGTTTTTTGACATATATCTTGTCAGGAGCCTTGAGGTGTAAACCCAGCAAAATAGAATATTTTTCAATGGTGAGAGTCATATCAGCTTCATTAAAGATGAAACACTTGTATGCAGGATCCCAAAATTATGCTACAATTCTGATTAGTTGATCATCCACAACTACTGTTAGAAGGTGTGCTATATGCTTGTATCTTTGGTAGAACTGTTCTTATCTTGACGAACTCATCTTCTTTCAGATATCAACCAAATCCTCTAGATTGTTCTATTTGAGGAGGACAGATCTTTCTTGAGATAGAGTAGAATCGTATCCAATTGGTAAACAATCTCTCATCTTCAGTTGAATCTTTTCTGATTGGGTCTTTACTTCGTTGGGTGTCTCACAAGGCACTAATACGGATGAAGAGCAAACTAGTCGTTCATTGGAATTCATGAAAAAAAATTTGTTGAAGACCGTCTTTTAAGCAAATGTTCTTTATGCAACTGTATGATATAAGTATGAACCAATGCAGAAGAATGGGAAAAAAGGTTAGTACACCCAGAAAAAAGAAATAAATAAATAACTAAGTAAATTTAAACATCACACAGAAAAAAAAAAGAGGAATGAACCTTATGCTTCTAGTCAAATCTAAAAAGGAAGAATAGTGGCTCTATCTATAGGTTAGGCACTTCTAAGGTTCACTATATGTGGTTTAAGGTCAAAGTCTAAAGGTTTTCAAATTGTTTGTTACATCTTTGTCCATCACAGACTAGTAAGGTACCCTAATCCTCACCCATAACAGGCTACAAGTGGAAAAGGTTCAATTTGAGTGGGAGTATTTCGTTAGCTACTGCGGAGGCATTAGACCTCACGAAAGCAATAGGTACTTTTCTCCCTCTTAGAGGGACAAAGCTCGGGTATAGAGCTCATGTTATGTACATGCACATGAATGACATAATTAATAAAATAAATAAACATGAATGAATACTAACACATAAATACAAAAAGGTTCAATTTTATTAGGCTTTTAGATAACACAAATTATTTGCTGGCCTGACTCTCAGAATCCCCAACGGAGTCGCCAAGCTATCATAACGTCTAGATCCGGGGATCCATTGCTAAACATTGACTTAAAGGAGTCGCCACTAATCTTTTTTATCTATGTGCGATTAGTCACCTAAGGAATCTATCCTTTCAGGGAACACCTAAGTTTAAGGGTCCCTAAAAGAATAGGTTTAGGTGTACTAACCAGAACAGGGTTCGGGAGTTCGGTTACGTGTGAGGAAGGTTATAACACCCTCACAATGCCCATCAAAAGATGGTACCAGTTTAAATTTGTGTTATCCAATCAGCCTTAAAATTTTACCAAGTAATTAATTATTGAAAATTATTCTTAATTAACTCTAATACTTTTAGCAAAAAATTGAAAAAAAATTTTCACCTCAAGAGTGTGCAAGAAAACTATTGTTCACTTACAGAGGCTCCATCATCGGATTATTTAACATTAAAAAATAAAAAGGAAGAAAAGAATGATCGTTTTTATGCAGGAAAAATTGATACTTTCAACTTTTCTCCAAAATATCTTTTGAAACTTTAATTTCGAGAAAAATTGATACTTTCAACTTTTCCTCAAAAACCTTTTTTGAAAATTTATTTTTAAGAAAAATTAATCTTTCAACTTTTCTCCAAAAATATTTTTAGACAGTTTATTTTTAAGAAAAATTGATACTTTCAACTTTTCCTCAAAAACTTTTTTTGAAAATTTATTTTTAAAGAAAATTGATACTTTCAACTTTTTCTTAAAAACTTTTTTTTGAAAATTTATTTTTAAGGAAAAATGATACTTTCAACTTTTCCCCAAAAATATTTTTTTTGGATTTTATTTAAAGAAAATAAAATAATAAAACAAAATAAAAGTGAAAATAAAAAATAAAAAAATAAAGAAAAGTAAAACAAAAATAAAAATAAAATAAAGATAAAAATAAAAGAATATTAAATAAATCTAATCTAATAATAAAAATAAATATATAAAATATATATAAAAAAAAACCTGAAATGGCTCGGCTAACGGCTCGGCTCGGCTCGACTTAAGGAAGAAAAACGGCTCGAAGAAGCGGCTCAGGGGTGTCGGCTCGGCTCGACTAACGGTTAGGAGAAGCGAGACACGCACGGGTCGAAAGCAGGTCGAAGCTCGAGTCGGTTCGAATCTCGGCAAAACGCGCGGATCCTTTGGGTTACTTAACGTAAAAATGACGTTGTTTTGAGAGGGTATATAAGGCTGATTCTTTCATTTTTTCAGCAGATCGAGCCTCTTCCCTCTCTCTCTTCCTTCCTCTTCTTTTTTTTCTCTCTAAAATTTCTGAAGAACTCCGGTTGAATATTCATAAGATTCTAGAAAATTCATCGGAATCTGAGTTTTTCACTAGAAGTTCACCGAAAAGTTAGTCGATTTCTGAGAATCTTAACCGAAAACTGGACAGCTGGTCGAAAACTTTAATTTTGACCGAAATTGTCATCAAAAAATTTAACTTTCACCGAAAAATTCAATCGAAATCTGAAAATTTTTCGAAAATTTCCAGAAAAAATTCGCAGAAAAATCTTCAAAAATTTCCCAACGATTCCTAAAGCTATTCTAACGCCTCTAAACCATTTTCCAGCTTTTGAATCTCTTCTGTTTGCCTTTTTCTCTCAACCAGTACTCTTGTTCCTTCTGTTTTTCTATGTGTTTCCTTTGATTCTGAGGGTCCTTTTATAGGGATTGATCAGAAGAGTTTCTGATAAATCTCAACTCTTCTTTGGATCGAGATTCAATCATTGAATCCAACATGAACTCTTCTGATTGAATCCCAATCCAATCTTCATCCGAATAAATCAAAAAAATAAAAATAAAATCGAATAAAAATATTAATGAAAATAAACTAGATAAATCAAAAAATTAACAGATAAATGAAAATTAAATAATAGATAAATTATAACATATAATCTTATAAATATACATATAAATATTAACAGAAAAAAATAATAATAATAAGGATATATATATATTAATAAATAGTAGTAATAAATAAATAAATAATAAATACATAAGATAAAAATAAAAGAAAAATATTATAATAATAATAATAATAATAATAATAATAATAATAATAAAAGAAAATAGACTTACCTATTTGGACCAGGCCCAATTGATCCGGGCCTAGATCAAATTAGGTGTCTACAATATATATAAATAAATGTGTATGTATATATGTATACAAACATATATATATATATATAATAATTTGTTAAATTTTGAAAAGCTTTCTTTTTGAAAAAAATCTACTTATATTATTTCACTATAATCAATATTAAAAATAAAAAAGCAAATAAAATTTCAAGAAAAATAAAATAAAGACAAAATTATAATAACAGTCATATTGAAGAAAATATTAAAAATAACAAACTAATCTCATATTATCATGAAATTAAACAAATTTATCAGTAGAGTAAAATTTTCATTCTTTAAAATCATAACTTATCTATTTATAGGTTAAATAAGAAATATCAAAAGTCACAAATAAAATAATAAATAACCATAAAACGAGTATAATAGTAGTAAAATTTTAAATAATTACCACAAAGATGTATTTTTTAATCTTTTCAAAAATTTATTTTGGAATCATCCATCTATGAAATATGAAAAGATTAAAATTAATATAGTATTGTTTAGTGACTTTTCGTTTTTTATCATTTTAATTAAATTAAGAGGTAAGTAGAATATGAATAAGACGAAGTTTTTTTTTTTTTTTGGGATAAGCTGTAATTTTATTTATACAAAACTAGCAGAATTCTGTTACAAAACAACTATTCCACATCATTACAAAGTAAGAAATGACAGTCTAATAGCAGCATTTTATGCCATGGTTACATTAAGATTCCAATCTTCACAAAGCTGTTTGTTTATTGCATCTTTTGCAATCCAACCTAGCCCATGCAGCTTGTTCCTGACTGTCTTTGATTCTGCCTACTTGTTCTGATGTCTCCTCCATATGCTTAACAGCCGCTTATTCTTTTCTCTCCATATCTAATATATGCAAGCATTCTAGGCTATATATGTAGCATTATAGATATCAGGGCTTTCCCTTTCATCCTATACTCTGCTCATTGCAGCTCCTCAGCCCAGATTCCTACTCTTCTATTAATTCTGCACATCTGAAATGTCCTTTGCCATACTTCTTTAGTGTAAGCACAACCAAAAAACACATGATCCCTTTTATCTTGTCATAACATTTAAGTTCGAAAACCTGTTCATTAGACATAAGACATATAAAGTCGTCATAAAAATTTTTTTTTTATTTAGGTATGATTGGTCACCTAAATGAATTTATTATTTTAAAAGTTATCTTAAATTTAAACTAAAGATCTCCAAAAAAAAAAGAAGGTTCTAATCTACATCAATATAACTAAATTCAAATTTGATTATGTGTGGAAAAGGTTTAGCCCTCAATTACGTCCAAAATTGATATCAAATTAATTATATGTTATCTTGTTCAAGCCTTAATTAGAGTTTTTTTATTAATTTCAATATTTAAATATTGAAAAAAATCTTTAAGCTTTCACCAAAAAAGAAAAATTTTTCACTTTAAGAATATTCAAAATAAACTTCTTATTTACTTGTAGAGACTTCATCATTAGATTCATTAAATCTCTTATAAAAAATCAGATATTAGTTCTTTTTATTTATTTACACAACCTTGTCATACAAATATTCTATAAAAAATATCATAGAAAGTAAACTTCATGTAAATATTATATCATATAAAAATCTTGCCAAAAATATGCAAAAATATTATGCAAATAAACATCATACCAATATAAAAAATCATACCATAAATCATGAAAAGGTATCATGCAATAAATATATAAAAAATCATGCAATAAATAATGCAAAAATAACCATGTAAGAACATCATGCAAATATAATAAATCATGCAAATAGATTAATAATCATGCAAACATAAATTAATAGTCATACAAAAAATATTAAAAATATGCAAATAAAATTATAAACAAATCATGCAAATTATAAAAGCCCTATCAAAGTTTTATTTTTCTCATCACTTTTTAATTCAATCAACACTTAAAATAATAAATAAGAAAATAAATAAATAAATAAACAAACAAACAGAAAATAAATAAACAAAAAATAAAAACTTGTGATCGGGTCGAATTTTGACGCAAGTCAACATGCGGGCTTTCAGGTCAAAATGCAAGTCCACTCCCCGCCAAAACGATGCCATTTAATCCTTTTTATAAAAGGCAAATTCCAGCTTCAGTTTAATCCTTTTCTCTATAGCCTCTTTTCTTCCTTCTTCTTTCTAAAATTGTTTACTGGGAAATTTAACCAACAAGTTAAAAACCTAGAATTTGATGACTCTCTTAGAATCCGATCATTAGAAAATTCAACACCTACTTAAAAATTCAAAGAACTTAGAATTGGCCACTGTAAAACCCCCTAACCACCGTGAAACCCACAAAAAAAATTCAAACCTTTACCAAAAAATTCAAATCAAAACCCAAAAAATTAAACCAAAATTCCAAAAAATCCCATAAATTCAAGAATAATCCTAAACTTAAAAGAACCCAAAAATTAAACCTAAATTCAAAATCCCAAAAATTTTAGAAAAATCTTGAAACCTTAAAATCCAAGGCAAAAACCCAAAGTCCAAAAATAATTTCTAAAGAACTTCAAAAGAATGAAATTCCTAGAACCAAGCCCAAAAATCAACCAGAACCCAAAAATTAAAACATTTCAAAACCAAATTCCCAAAACTAAAAAAATTCAAAATTTTTACTTTAAGCTGTTGTGTATTGTGCAATTGCTTCTGTGTATTGCTTGTTAATTACTTCCTACTTATTGCTTGTTTGTGTTCTTGTAATTGAATCTTAGGGTCTTTTACTAGGAAGAATTCCTAATTCAACTTGGAAAATCCAAGATTTCATTGAATCTATAAAAAATTTCCAAATCTTTTCTTTTTTCTTTGGATTCGGGCTCAAGTTTTTCCAAAAGTAAAAGTATGTGAATTTTCTTTGAATCTTGGTCAATTAATTTGCAAAGATTGAATCCGCCCAAAGTTTCCCTTTCCTTTTTTTTTTTTTTTGAAAAAAAAAACTATAAATAATAAATAACAAAAACAAAAACAAAAACATAATATAATATAATATAATAAAAAAAACAATTTTGGGCTTTTGATCCTTGGGCCCATAATTCAAATTCACAATAAAGGTCTTGTCCCAATTTTTAGCCAATTATTAGAATCTGAAACCCATTTTAATACCGAAATATACTCATACAAAATGGAGCGTCTATAATTATCACTTTTTGCATATTTTTTGTGAAACAAGAAGTGTACAAAGATATAAAACATCCATTTTGCCTGGATCTAACTCAAAAGAAAATTTCAAAAATTCTCATTTGAAATAAAGATTAGCAATTTGCACTCTTTTCAAAAGTTCCTAACTTGAAATTTAAAGGTTCACAATTTGAAATTCAAGATTCATAATAAAATTCAAGGGTTTGCAAGATTTCAAAAATTCATAAAAAATTCAAAGATTCACAAAAAGTTCAAGACTTACAAAGATTCACAAGTTCACAAAAGATTTAAAATTCAAAAAGATTCAATAGTTTGTAAAAGATTCAAGATTCACAAATGATTCAAAATCCATAAAAAATCAAAAGTTAGCAAAAAGTTCAAGATTCATAAAGATTCAAAGATTCAAAATTCATAAAAATTCAAAAGTTTGAAAAAAAATTTAAGATTCACAAAGATTCAAAGGTTTACAAAAGCTTCAAAATTCGTAAGGATTTTAAGATTCACAAAGATTCAAAGATTTGTAAAAGATTCAAAATTAACAAAGATTCGTAAAAAATTCAAGATTTGTAAAAAATTCAAGATTTACAAATGAAGCTTTTAAAATTAAAAAATTCACATTCAAAAATTTTTGAGTTTCATATCAAAATTTCAAAGATTTACATTTAAAAATCTTAGACATTCACATCTAACATTCAAAAGTTCACATTAAAAAACCTTAAAGATCATATCAAAAAATTCAAAGATACTTATTCGAAAAAACTTTAGAGATTCTCATATAAAATTCACAGATTCTCATTTAAAAAATTTTAGGAATTCACATTTGAAAAAAAATTTTAGAGATTCACATTTAAAATTCAAATATTCGTATTCGAAAAGTTCAAAGATTTTCACTTGAAACTTTTAGAGATTCTTATCCAAAATTCAAAAATTCATATTCGAAAAGTTCAAAGATTCTTATTTGGAAATTTTAAATATTCACATTAAAAAATTCGAATTTGAAAAGTTCAAAGATTCTTATTCGAAAATTTCAAAGATTCACATTCAAAATTCAAAGATTTGCATTCAAAATTTTAAAAAATTCTTATTTGAAAATTTTAAAATTCATATCCAAAATTCATATATTCGTATTTAAAAAGTTCACATCTAAAATTCAATGTCTCAAGGATTCGCATTAGAGATTTTCATCTTATAATGAAAAAAGTCCACTAAAAAGAAGCTCAACAACTTTAAAATCTTTTCAAAATATCTTCCTCATTCACTTAATTGAAAAAAATCTTTGCAACCAAGAGTTATTAACAAATTTTCCAACCAAAAGTCAAAATCTTATCTTGAAAATTTTTTCCCATGCCAACATCTTCTCATAAAATTCCTCATTGTTTCACTGAATTTAATTTCAAAATCCAAAATCAAAATTTCTTATCCATAAAAAAACTATCATGAATGCAATGCATATAATACAAATGTCAATCAATGTTATATAATTCTAATTGTGGTAATAAGGTTCTCAAACTACCATTTTCGTTTTTTCCTTTTTAGCTTCTCAACACTAATAATTTCAAATCTAACTTGCAAATTCCATCAATTCATCTATTATCATTTATATCATTTGGTCACAACTCACAATTTCTATTAACTAATCCCTCGTAATTTTTATCGGTTGGTCACCATATTTGCAAAATATCTGCTCGAGCTTTTTTCACATTTCTCACTACATTTTCTTCTTACCTCTTTTATTCTGGATTTCTTTTCAAATGAATGGGAAAGTCTTTTATGGACCTTTCATTAATTTATTTTTCATCATTTTAATTTCATGACAAATGTAATTCGATTATAAACTACAAAAAAATGGCGTATTAGCGGTAGTTTTATAGCGGTCATTCACTTACAAACGCTGCTAGCTTTCGTGTTTTTATAAAACTTAAGGCATTTTGTTATCAAAACGTCACTAAATATTCAAATAGCAACATTGTTACTTATAAACGTCACCCAAGACTTGATATTAGCAGAGTTTCTCGACTAAAATGCCTTATATAATCCTGCCTCAAAAATTTTAATGACTATTAAAAGCGTTTTTGGCAGAAATCACCTTGAATAATTCAGTTAAAAAAATTGATAGGGAATTACTGAAGGCGTGTTTTGACAGACAATGCCTTCAATAATCTCATCATAAAAAAATGTATGAGATTATTAAAGGTGTTTTCTAGAAGAAACGCCATTAATTATTGGACCAAAAAATTTCACAAGCTTATTAAAGGCGTTTTTGTTCAAAAATGCCTTCAATAAATATCATATCAAAATTTTTAGATCGTACGGATGTTAATCATAATGTGGTAGGTTCAATCCCTCGTTTTAGCCTTTTTTGAGTTTTTGCAGAGATTATTTGTAATTGATTATTCTAAGCATTTTCTTAGTAAAAATGCCTTTATCAATTTTTTTAAAAATTTTGCAGAGAATATTGAAGGCGTTTTTCACATAGAAACACCCTTAATAATCCATAGGAAAAAAATATGAAACCGATTCTTGAAGGCATTTTTGGCCGAACTCGCCTTTTATAATCCAATCAATAAATTTTTATTGTGATTATTAAAGGCAATTTTTATAAAAAAATGCCTTCAATAATTCATAGAAAAAAGTTAGAACGGATGCTTAAAGGTGTTTTTGGCTCAAAACGCCTTTAATATTCTATACGATAAATTTGAATGGTCAGATTATTGAAGGTGGTTATTTTCAAAAACGCCTTCAATAACATTTTATTAGGGATTATTGAAGACGTTACTCATAGAAAAATGCCATTAGTAATTCATTTGATTAATTTTTAGTTGGTATTATTGAAGACAATTTTTTTTTTAAATACCTTCAACAATCTATACAAAAAAGTGGAAATGGATTCTTGAAGGCATTTTTTTTCACAAAACACCTTTAATATTAGACATAATAAAATTTTTTAGGGGATTATTGAAGGTAGTTTTGGTAAAAAACACCTTTAAAATTTTTTGTTAGAGATGATTAAAGGCATTTTCTTGCTAAAAATGCCTTAATTAATCCCATTAAAAAAACATATTTGATATTGAATATCTCAAGTCAGTTGTAGGTTTATGCCAAGAAAACATTTGGTTTATATATGTGATAGTACGAATTACATTTTAGAATTTACATAATGAACATTGTTGTATTTTAATAAATTGACCACACATCTGAAATTAAAACTGATAATGTTGCCATATTAATATACTTTTCTAAAATAATCGTACTCAATAATATATTAAGTATACATAGTGTATTCATATTAAGTATACCAATAATATTAAACCAATATCCCAATGTACAAACTTAAAGTTTCCATTCAACATGGCATGTTAAAACCATTATAATAATTTGTTCCTTATATATTTACATTCAACCAACAATGTCTAACCTCAAGGTTTATCAACATTGATAAATGATAATACATAATCACACCATTCTTTACGGACTTCATCTAGTTCCTCTTTCGTGAAGCTTTCTTTACTTTTCCAATAAAAAAAATCAAAAGTAAATGTTAATAAATTAGAACATAATGTACCTTTTTATTTTTTTGAAGATATAAAAAGTTTATGAAATTTATACCAACCTTGAATGGTGTGATCATAAAATCATCTAACACTATCTCCCGCATAAAATGAACGACAAAATATCCACATTCAATATTACCGGGTTGATGAGGTACTTGAAAATTAAATTGAGTGGGTTTAGGAAATATTTATCTACACAAACTCAGCATAAAAGAATATATTTCACATTTATCGATAATGACACCCATTTCAGTTTTTTTATCTTCTTATCGAATGCAAATATTACCCTAAATTAAAAAGAAAAAAATTACTTAATACATAAATAAAATTACTTATGAAGAAATAGTAAATATATAATATAATAAAGTGTAATACTTCTTTATAAAAGTTTGAATATCTGGGTTAGGCATCACCGTTGGATTAACTGAATTAAGTATGACGTTAAGGATTTGGTGTCAATCATAACAAGTACCCAATGACGACTACAAAATAATAATAATGATATACTCAGATTAAGCATCATATCAGATTTGGGTAAAATTGGAATATAACTTACTGTGCATTATATGGGAGCAAATAATAATCAGTCGATCTTTTCATGCATTGGATCACATGATTAGCACGATAAGCAATTGTGTCACTCTGCTCATCAATGAAGTTGAGGTCAATGAATCTAAATCTGTCGGTCAACTGTCTCCCCTCGAGCTCTTTATATGGGAAGCTGTACGATAATAATCAACACTGCTAGTTAGTATTATACCCTAATATAGATTACTACATATTGAATGTGCATATTTGTATTTATAAGCTAACCTTATATAAGCAATGATATCAACAACTGATAATTCATTCAGTTCACAAAATTCTTTAACCTCCTCCACACCAATGAAAAAAAATGATGGTTTATTAAATAACCCTTTCTCAGACTTAATGGTTATGAAGTTTTCTTCGAATAAATGCTCTAGCGAGTATTTGGATAACTCATATATGAAAGCCTGAACAAAAGTCATACTATGAGTCCGAACATCCTGCTACAATATTTAATGAAATATAAGTATTAAAACCAAATGAATCAATATAGTAAACAAATTAATATTAAAATTATAAACAAAATCATACTTTTTGGGTGGTAGCAGAGGATGGGTTTGCTTCTTTACTTGCAACGAAAGCTACTTTTACAGGGATGATGCTATCAGACCGACCTACTGGCGTGTTATGCTGCATTGCTGCCAACATAAACTCCAAAGCAGCGAGTTTTTATTGTTGCTCATTAAGACGTTGTTCCTACTCATCAATTCGTTGCTGTTGTTGCTCAATGATTGCTTCATATTGTGCATTTTTCATTCGTAGGATTTTTTATTGATTACCAAAAAACTTTCATGGCAAGACAAATTTACTAACCACACGAACTAGATCAGGCCTTTCTTTAGCTTCTAATGCTAAAGACAAAGGATCTTTGCCATACTGGGTTGCCAGTTCACCATATTTGACTTTGGCAGCATAATCATCTTGAAAGACAATAATAAAATGGCCTGTAACAACAAATCTATACAAGTTAGTATACACTCATGCATACAACCACAATGCCAATCATACATTATATTAAAAAAGTAGTTATACATACAATCTTTTTTATCATTTCTTCAGTTGCTTCATCTACAAAAGATCCATCATTTCATAGATGTTCTTATTTCTAGACATCCCATTTGAAAACTTTTGTGCTAGAGCTCGTTAATTCTTATTAAATTATCACAATAAAAAAATCAAAATGTATGAAATGAATGTTCATAAATATTCATTAATGAGTATAAAACAAGTGTGCGAATACATACAAGCTCATTATTCACATTTGCATATCCCTTTCCCGTTGTCCAATGTTGATATTATTGTTTGGCCCGAATGTCCCGTTGGTGTTCTTTGATTTTTTACAAAAAAAAATTACGTCAATCACATATGAAGATCAAAGGCTATATTGCATAAAGACTTATAAACAATTTTTTTGGTAATGGGGTGGGTACTAAGAAATCTTTTGAAAGCTAATATTGAACAAAATTTATCCAATCCTCAACACTTATCACATTTGTATATGTCGCAGGTGGAACAACCAATACATCACCTTCACCAGCCAGCGGTAAAATATATTTGATGTCAATCTACTTTTAAAGTCTCCGAACACTTCCCTAACAGATTGCAGCATAATTTTTTACAATCAATTGGGATGTCGAACCGTTCCTAAATAAGTTAACACAATTAGTATGAACACATTGAATTTCAATTAAATGATTATTTAACAAATTTTAAGAAATAGTTGAATAAACATACTACAATCGACTGTCATATATCATCCTTTAGATCATCAGAAACTTGTCGCCAATCGATGTACATAATTGAAATCCTACAACGAACGATGGCTTCAATATGAGTAGCCATCTTAGTAGCTCTTTCAAACACAGGCTGCCCACTTTGATTGAAGTCAACGTGAATTTTTATGTCACTCATTTTAATTTGTTTATTTGGCCTTTTTTTTCTTAGCCTACAGGTGTGTCTTGTGCATGTTCATTAGAAGGAGAATGATGTTGTTCGGAGTCTATAATACCTATAATCTTGATCATAATTATACGAATTACACAAAATGATCGTCTAAATTTAACACTGTACATAATTAATTCAAACAATATCATATTACGTATAGAAACACCATTCATCACACCAATCAATAATGTGCTCAGACACACCTTTCAGCAAACCACTTAAAAACATCATTCAGCAAATGATTCAACCCCCCAATATCATACAAAATCATTCAGCAAAATAATATCAGACAACAAGATTCAGCAAACCATTCAGCATATGATTCAACTCATCAATATCATACAATACCATTCGGTAAAGCAATATCAGACAACAAGGTTCAGCAAACCATTCAACATACAATTCAACCCCCCAATATCATACAATACCATTCAGCAAAATAATATCAGACAACAAGGTTCAGCAAACCATAATATTTAAAGCGTACTACATAAATAACATACATATAATGAAAGGTGCTTGGACGACTATGCTTACAGTGAAGTTAATAAAAATATATAAACGTATATGTAAATATTAAGGAACCAAAAAAAAAATCTCTATCGAATATTATAAATAATACAATAAACTAAAAAAAAAACTTACCAATAAGAAAAGAGGTGCATACCGTTGATTTGTTAAAGGTTGGTGGTGACGATAGGGATAAATAAACTAATGGTCTGATAGAAATATGTTTATGGGTGTGGTTTGGTTGAATAATACAGCTTTTAATCATTCTGTGTACTAGCAGTTTGTGATTTCGATATTTAAGGTAGGGAAATGAATATAAAAATTATTACTGAAGGTATTTTTTTAAAAAAAAAACACCTTTAATAATGGCTTTAAAATTTTATTGAAGATTATTGAAGGTGTTTTTTACAAAAAGATGCCTTTAGTAATCCAAAAAATAATTTTTCAATGAAATTATTAAAGGTATTTTTTCTCAAAAACACCTTTGATAATTCTAAAAAATTATTGAAGGAGTTTTGAGTAGAAAATTACCTTCACTGATATCCTCGTGATAAAGATAGAGAAAATTATTGACGGCGTATTATGTAGAAAATGCCTTCAATAATTATGGACTTCAAAAGTTTATAACAAATTATTGAAGGTGTTTTATAATAAAAGATGCCTTTAGTAATCCAAAAAATTTTTTAAAAAAAAATTTTGAAGGCGGTTGTTATCTGAAAACGTATTCACTAATTATCTATAAAATTTAAAAGAAATTATTAAATACGTTTTTCTTGAATATACGCTTTCAATAATCGTATTAAAATTTGTATAGCAGTATATTGAAGGTTTTTTACAGTGGAAGACACATTTAATAATCCCAAATTTTTTTAGAGAGAAATTATTGAAGGCATTTGTTATTAAAAACACCTTCAATAATTATGTACTAAGCTTAAAATAAATTATTAAAGGCATTTTCTTGGAATAAATGCCTTCTATAACTATACTAGTATATTAAAGGTATTTTTTAGTAGAAGATATCTTTAATAATCTTAAAATTTTTAGAAAAAAATTATTAAAAGTAGTTGTTATAGATAATGCCTTTAATAATTATGTACATTATGAAATGTACTTAGTGAAGGCATTTTTTTATAATAAACGCCTTCACTAACTTAAAAAAATTTTAAGTTCTCTATTATTGAAGACGTTTTTCACTGAAAGATGCCATTAATAATACCAATAATTTTAATTGAAAATTATTCAATGCGTTTGTACATAAAAAAATAAAAGCATTTAGCAAAGGCGTTTTTCTACAATAAACGCATTCATTATCTGTCTTAAAATTTGAGCATTGGAATATTGAAGGTATTTTGTACTAAAACATGCTTTCAATAAATTGCTTCAAAAAATAAAACGAATTAGTCAAGGTATTTTTCTGGAATAAAAGCCTTCAATAACCTCTTAAAATTTAAGTTGTGTAATATTAAAGGCGTTTTCAACAGAAGACGCCTTTAATAATCCTAAACAATTTTTAAAAGAAAATTATTGAAGGGATTTTTTTGTAGAAAATCGCATTCACTAATATTGTAAGATAAAAATTTAAAAGGAATTATTGAAGGTGTATTATGTAAAATAACACCATCAATAAATACATAAAAAATTTAGATGAAATTAGTGAAGGCATTTTAGCGACGTAAACACCTTTAATAATCTTAAACAATTCTTCTATGACTTTGTTAAAGGTGCTTATAATAGATTCAAAAAATATTTAAGAGGAAATTATTGTAGGCATTTTTCTTAGTAAATGCCTTCCATAATCTGATCCAATAAAAATCTTTCCAAACTTAGAGCATTCAATCACCAACTTCAAGCTTCATCTTCATTATTATACTATTTCTCTTTTCAAACCAAGTACAATTTACTTTTCCTTTCCTTCAGCTTTTAGTATTCGAACATTTTCTTTTAGAACCCTATTTCGATTATTCTTTACTTATTTACTTTAGCTTTTACTTCATTCAACTATTCTTTCAACTTTTGCAATTTGTGATTTTCTTTTTGGTGTAAACAATTTTCTCCAAAACCCAACTTATTTCACCTTATTTCAACCCCAACTACAAATACTTTTGGATACTATCTAAGTTATTAGCAAAGTTTTAGCATTCATAATATCTGGTAGTTGATAAATTACTTCACAACAAGGAGTTCTCGTTTTGTGTAAGTACTGATCTTGTTATTATCTTTTGTTTAAAATATAGTAAACTTAGGTAGTTTACATGTTCATTTTTATATAAATTATTTATATACATTTGGTTTGATAATGTAGCAAGTACTAAATGGATAAAAGTTGAATGCAAAAGTCAAGATTAAGTCAAGAGTACAAAGATGGAGTGAAAAATTTTCTTAATTTTGCATTTGAGAATACAAGTGAAGATAATATGATATTATGTCTATGTGTGAAATGTATAATATTGAGTGGCAAATGCGTCAAGTTATTTTTGAACATTTAATTTGTACTGAATTTATTTTGGGCTATGTTAATTGGTATTTTCATGAAAAGTCTGTATCATCAAGGTCTTCCACTAGAGTTCTTTCAACTTCAAAGGCTCCCCTAGCACTTCCAACACTAACATGATCCTTTTATAACAGATGACATTAAAGGTATGTTACGAGATGCTTTTAATATTCATAACTAACATTTTCATAATTTTTCTCCCCAAAATGAAGGATTTAATCAGTCCAATGTTGAAATGAATGAATTTGGTAAACTTGTGATAGGTGTACGTGACTAACAACCTAGAGGAGAAGCATCAAAGTTTTATAGGTTACTTGAGGATATGAATGAAGAACTTTTTGAATGATTGAAGCATTCTAGGTTATCTTTCTATGTTCGTCTTTTTTACTTGAAATGCTTATGTGGATGGACAGGAAACTCTCTGATTTTATTATTAAAGTTTATGAAAAAAAATGTTTTTTTTTTTTGCAAAAATCTATGAATCTTATAAGAAATCAAAGAAGATGATCAAGGATTTAGGTCTCGAATATGAAAAAATTCATAGTTGTCCTAATGATTGTATGTTGTATTGGAGAGATAAAAAAAATTAAGAATCTTGTAATTTGTGTGGTATTTCTAGTTGGGTGGACAAAAATCTCGATGAAAGGTTGAATGAGGATAGTGATAAGGTATTTGTCAAAAGAAGCCTGTTAAAGTTTTACGTTATTTTCTATTAATATTAAGACTTCAACGACTCTTCATTCTTTCAAAACTTCAGATTAAATGAGGTGGCATCATGAGAAACGGATGGATGATGGATCATTAAAACATCCTACAGATTCTTTGGTATGAAAATCATTTCATTCTAGGTTGTATTGATTCCTTACAATTTGCCATCATGGATTGCTACAAAGCAACAGTCATTTATATTGCCTCTGATAATTTTTAAGAAAAAAAGGTTTAGATAATGAAATAAACATCTATTTACAATCTCTTATTAAAGAGTTAAAGCAATTATGGGAAGGAGTTGAGACCTATGATGCATCAAAAGAAGAGAATTTCAATATGCGTGCTGCTTTGTTATGGACTATCAATGATTTTTTTACTTATATGAATTTATCTGGTTGCAGTACAAAAGGTCATTATGCTAGTCCATGTTGTGCTGCACAAACATGTTCAACGTGGTTACCTAATGGTAGAAAATTCTATTATATAAGACATCATCGATGGTTAGATGATAGTCATCGATTTAGATTCCAAAGATATTTCTTTGATGGAACTGAAGAGTTGAGGAGATTGCCTTTACCCATTAGTGGGTTTCATATCTTGTCAAAGTTAAAAGATATCAATTTTCAATTATGAAAAAATGATTCCATCAAGAAAAAGAGTGAAGGACATCTTTGAAAGTGTTTGGCGTCGTATTACGTAAGTTAGTGATACTCATACTGAAGTTGGTGATCTTGACGCTCAAAGTGATGAAAAGGATGATAAAGCAGATGACCCTAATGAGTTTGAGTTATGAAAAAAAAGTATATTTTTTGAGTTACCTTGTTAGGAATATAATTTATTATGCCATAACCTTGATTTGATGCACATAGAGAATAATGTTTGCTAAAATTTTATCAAGACAATTCTTAATGTGAATAGAAGATCTAAAGATTACGTAATGAGTCAGCTTGACCTAGTTGCTATGAGGATTCACCCTGACCTTCATCCGAAGTTGCTTCTTAATGGCAAATATCGATTGCCTACTGCTTGTTTTAGGATTTCTAAAGCTGAAAAAGATATGTTTTGGAAGGTTTTGAAAAATGTCAAAGTTTCGAATGGCTATATGTCAAATATATCGAGATGTGTGAATCTGAAGGAGTGAAAACTTTTTTCATTGAAGTCACATAATTATCACATTTTGATGTAAGACTTGCTTCCAATTACTTTACGTTCATCAATGTCAAAGCAAGTTATTTTTGTGGTAATTGAAATGAGTAACATATTTAAATCTTTATGTCAGAAATGTATAAATGTGAAAGAGCTTGACAAACTTCTAGATCGAGCTGCGATTACTTTATGCTATTTAGAAAAGATATTCTCTCCAAACTTTTTCATTATTATGATACATTTGGTTATCCACCTTTCATATAAAGCAAAAGTCAATGGACCGATTTATTATCGATAGATGTATCCTATTGAAAGGTATTATTTGTTAATAGATTAATTACGTTTTTATTGATGATCAAGCTACTCTACTTAAAATAACATATGACTAATATTTTATACTATAGGTTTTTAATGAGGTTAAAGTCTTATTGTCACAACAAACGTTATCCGAAAGGTTTTATTGCTTAATGATATTTAGCAGAAGAGTGTATAACATTTTGTTCTCATTATTTGGAAGATGTTGAAATGAGATTTAATAGACCATCAAGAAATGTTGGTATGCAGCATATAGACTCTGCCTACAATTATCTTTTTCAAAGTTTTGGACAACCAATAGGTAAAGCTGAATTGGTGGAGTTAGATGATAAATCTTGGGCACAAGCACATCGATATGTTTTTTTTCATCATGACTCAATTGAATCGTTTCGCATGTAAGTTTTTTAGCAAAAAAACTATTCATTACATTAAGCATAATTTATTATCTTTTTTTATTATTAATACTTTATCATGATGCTTTATAATAAGTGTAAAAATATTTGAGAGATCCTGCACATTATCGATGATCAAACCCTTGAAAGCTTGATAAGTTGTTCGCTAAAAACTTTCATAAATGGTTAGGAGCAACTATAAGTAATGTCATACTTCCCATTATGAGAAATCTATATAGAATGCTTATAGTATAACTAACATTAATAACATATATATATTTATTCCACTTTTATAGGTTTGGAGTGAAAGACTTGTTAGTGAATAAATAATGTGTCTTTCACACAGTCCAAACCAGATTGTGAAATGATACAAAGGTTTCATCATCAATGGATTTAGATTTCACACTAAATCTTGTGAGAGATTTTGAAGTACACAAAATTTAGGAATTATTGTGATGTCATCAACTATTAGTTATGCTGTGTTAGGGACACAAACTCTTTAAAAGGAAATGTTGATTATTATGGCATGATTAATGACATCATTGAGTTGGATTATTATGGCAAGTGGAAAGTTGTCTTATTTCAGTGTGATTAGGCTAATGTGAATAGTGATAGAGGTATTAAGAAAGATCAGTATAGATTTACACTTGTGAATTTTTCTCGATTAATTCACACTGGACAACAACTCATCAATGAACCTTATGTTTTTTCATCTCAAGTCAAACAAGTATTTTACTCTGAAGATCCCAAAGAATTGGATTAGCTTGTTGTTCTTCAAAACACACCTAGAGACTTATTTGATATGGAGTTAGATACCAGAGATAATATTGAACATGGAATTGAATGTTATTCTTTTGCTAAACAAAACTTGGATGAAGATATCTCCAGTACATACGCTCTGTGGGACCGCAAAGACATTGAAAACATTTATGAACCATGAAATGGTGCATTTATAATTTGTAATTCGACTGTTTAAGACATAATATAGTAAATGATTGTATGTAATTATGTCACATTCGCTGTTGTATAATTATTGTATTCTAAATCATACATTATCTTTTGATTTAATTAAATTAATATGTTTTTTTTATATATCATAGGTTTTCATTTCTTAACTTCCTAATGTCTTTATATATGTTCTAAACTAATATCTTTTTTATATTCGCTTTTATGATGTAAGTAAGCTACAATGTGAAAGAATAGGTTGAAAGGAATACATATTAGAGATATTAGTTCAGAATCGTTTGTGGCACTTGTTGATATTGGCCATAAACTGAATCCTTTGGAGGGAAATAAATGTACTGTCGGATTTAACTCTGTCATTTCTAACCCTTCAACTGATATTGAATTTGGTAATACGGGAGATCCACGTTTAGATAGTACCCCATCAATTGATTATGCTTTCAATTTGAATGCAAGTATGATATACCCTAATTTTAGAATTTGAGTATAATGATAAAAGTATTGTGAATTTACAAATTTATTTTTTGTTTGTTGAAGTTGATAACAATGGTCAATAGAGAACTAGAGGGTGGACAACTTTGAAGAAATTATTTGCACTACCTTCTAACGAGCGTATTGTAGTGTCTGCAAACTCTGATAAGCAATCAATTGGTGAAGAGGCTCAACTGTTGGCTGGATTTTTAGGCATGCTATCCCGTAATGGAATAAAATTGCCTATTCATTATGAAACATGGCATAAAGTTCTAGAAAAAGTTAAGGCTGATGCTTTAAACTTTATTGAGGTATTAGTATAATTAATTAGATATAAAAAACATTTTCATTTTACATTTTGTTTACTTATTCAAACTTTTCTTATTGTATTATTACAGTCAAGATTTGTACTTGAAATACCAACTTCATTTGTGCTTAAGTCATTGGGAAAGAAATGGAAAGATTATAAACATAGTTTGAAAAAAAAAGTATTTCGATCAAAATACTATTGTAAAGGTGATGATGAAAAATCTATCTCGTAATGTGATTAGGTGACAATATGAACAATTAGTTAGATTTTGGTTCTTAAGAAAATGAGAGGTACCAGTTTATAACTTTGTATAGTATAATGAAATGATGAAAGTGTTTTATGGTTTAAGTTGGTAATATTTGTATTTCTATCATATATGCAATTATTTTTTATGACAAGAAAGAAAACAGATTGGGATTGATAGCAGAAAGAAACAAAAATATATCCACACAAGTGGATCAAAAAGTTTTGCAAGAAAACAAAAAGAAATAGTAAGTTTATGATAATAAACTTATTCCAATGAATAATTTTTTTTTGCCGTTAAAAGGTAAATATACAAATTAACAGTTATTGTTATGTTTTAGTAGTTTTGATAGTTTCAATACATGATATTAAACTTATCGAAAGTTTTAAACTTAGTTGACACGATGATATGTATGAAAAAGTTATTGTTTACATTTATTTAGGTAAAAATACAAATTTGTTGTTATTGTTGTTTTTTAACAGTTTGGATAGCTTCAATACTTGACATTAAACTTATTTGATTGATTGCACTTGGTTTCTACGGTTGATGTGAGAGAAAAAGTTATCGTTTGTCTATTTGGGACTATTTTTGCATATAAAAGGTAAATATACAAATTAAACTTTTGGATGGCTTTCAATATATTGAATGGCTTCAATCCATGATATTAAATTGAGAGAAAATAATTGAATTTGGTTTCCATGATCAATATATGTGAAAGCCTAAAATACTTTTATTATCTGCGTATGTTTAAGACATTGTGTTGTTACGGGGCCAAAATATAAATACATAATATTAAAATTATTCAAAATTTTAATACTTGATTGACAGTCATGATATGCATGAATAAGTTACAGTTGATATGTATCATATCAAATAACTTATATTTTTCTATAGGAGAATAAGATGGGCGGTAAAATTAGACGTGTGAAACTTTTTTGCGTAACACAAACAAAAAAAGATGGATCTTATATGAATTTCAAAACACAAGAAATTATGATAATTTGTAACATCTATTTTAATAAAAAGTAAATATTTACTCTTTTTAACATATTATCAATTAATCATTAAACTTGATAGTTGTATATGATAAATTCACAAGAAAAAGCGAAAAAAATTGGTTACTGAGATTGAAATAGCATTTGATGGTTCTCTCAACATACAAGAAATGAAAAATCGAATATTCATAGAAATTGCTAGAAAAGAAAGAAATGGACGGGTCCAAGGCCTAGGCCTTGGATTGGGTTCATTTCTTTCTTTTCCAACAATTTCTAACACCATCTGCCTACTATGGACATAGCTCTCAACAAGTCAGTCTTCACGAGACATTTTAATATTGAGAGAGGAGTTGCAAACTATGCAACAATGTTTCAGCAAATAAAAGCAGAAAGAGAACAGGAACATGCCAAACTTGAGGAAGAACGTACCAGAATGGAGCAAGAGCATGTAAAATTTCAGCAGTTGCATGATCGATTCGATTATCTTATGAATTTTATGCAACAATAATTTTCAAGAAATGATCTTGGTGCTCCACCAACTAAGGTATTATATTTAGTAAATATTTAAATTTTTAAATATAAAAAAAGCTTACAATGAAGTGTTAAAAATTGTATGGTATTATTCAATAGGTTTTTGAGCACGCTAGTGACCAAGTTAAATTTTTTTTTTCATCAATTGGCAGCTAACAAAATGTATGCAATCATCCATTTCATACATTTTAATTTTAATTTTTTTAATGTATTAAAAATATTTGAATGTTATTAGACTTAATGTATAAACTTTGTATTAATTAGATGTATATTTAAATGTAAATTAAGTTTATATTAATTTCAGTTTCTGAATTTAAGCTATTTAATGAAAATAAAAATTATTAATATAAATTAAAAAATACATTTTTACATAATGACGGCGTTTGCGTTCAAGAATGTCACTAAATGAATAATTTAATGGCATTTGTATCATAAAACGCCATTAAAAGTAGCGGCGTTCCTACCAACAAATGTCGTTAGTGAAGTGATATTTTTTTATACAAATGCCACTAAAGCAATGGCCTTTTTCTCATAAAAATATCACTAAATTAACGGCATCTCAAAAATACAAACACCGCTAATATAGAGGCATTTTTAAATACAAACGCCTCTAAAGTAGTGACATTTTTAATTACAAACAGCACCAAAGCAACGATATTTTTCTCATAAAACTAATTTAGCGACGTCTCAAAGATAGAAATGCCGTTAAAATGACGGCGTTTCAAATATAAATGCCATTAATATTGAGGCATTTTTTCGAAAACGTTGCTATTTTTTGTGACCCGGGTACAATTGGCACTCTGACTGACATTTTTGGCAAATGCCACAAATCTTTTAGTGGCATTTGTAAACATCGCTAAACGTAAAAAAAATACAACTAAAAACTTAAACCCATGTAGTGATACATTTCCTCAATTCATTTTACGGAAAAGAAAAAAGTAAATGATGAATAACAAGAATGATCAAAAAAAGGATATTCATTATAAAAACAAGTTTGGCAAAGAATAAATAGGCAAAAAAAACTATTTCAAAGTACAGTATCAAGATGAATGCTTGGAAAGGTTCACAACATTGAATAAAATGAATATTCAGACAATTTTAAACAAATTAAGTTTGTATTCTTTTTCAAAAACTTATTCCATTGATATTTTTTATCTTGGAGCTCATCAATCTAAGTATTATCCATAGCCTACGAAATCCTCAAATCTTCACACGTTAAACCTGATTTTTCAAATCTTTAACTCAAATATCTTCTTTTTTACTTAAATCGCCCTTTCGGGTTTTAATTTAACTTTTCTTGTTTCTTTATTTTTCTTTATTTTTTCTTTTTTTGCATATCTTTTTAATCTCTTTTTCTCATTTTCATTTTTTTTTGCACATCTTTTCCTTATCTTTTTCTTTTTATTTTCTTTCCCTTTAATCCATTAGTGATGTTTTGATTAAAATCCTAAACAATCTTATTACAAGTTTGCCTTAGTTCAATTCATGATTTTTTAATTCAAGTATTTACATTTAATCAAAATGGACTTTTAAAATACATTATGTAAGCTAAGGTAAAGGGTTATGAAAAAAAAAATAGATAAAATAGGCCTAAAATGTATTTGAAAGTTTATAAACCAAATGATTATTTCTTATTATGTAGAGCATCTTGGTATTTTGCCCCATCAATTTTTCTTCTTCTTTTTTTTTCTATCATTTTTTTTTCATTTTTTATTTTGTATTTTTTTATCATTTTTTAAGAAAGATTCAAGTATAAAAGACTTTTACCCCTAAAATCATTAAAGACCTTCACAAGCCTTTTTCGAACTTTGCCTCATAATGTGGAGGGTTATCATTTGTTAGGGTTATTCAAATAGAATTCAATAAGATCTAACTTTGCTTAACATTGTTGATGAAAAATAGTTTCTAAAATTATCCAAACCTGGTGAGAAGATAACAAACCCAAAACTTGTGCTTGTGTACTTGGCGATAATGTTACCTTTATACAGGAGAGAACAAATTGATCTTTCTTCACTCACTCCATATATGCAGGATTGGATGTGGTTTCATTATCTTTTGTTATTATTTTAGGATGAGGTGCAATAATGCCATCAATATGTCCCATTAAATCACTGCATAATAAAAAAATGTTATCTGATCACGTCAAAACAAATAATTTTTTGAGTTCAATTTAATGGAGATAAGGCTAGAAATATTGGGAAAGAAAAAAAAATAGTATAAAAGATGATTGGTTGTTGAAAGCCATTATAAAGTTTAAGAAATAATATGTTATAAAGAAAGTTGTTAATGTAAAATAATAAAAAGTAATTGTTTTTAAATCTGATAAGAAGACATATTTTTGGATTAGAATTGAAAATGAGAAAAGAGGGAAGGCTGTCGCTCTGATACTTTAAAACGAATCTGTAAAGAACAAATGTTTTGCCCTTATCCCATTTAGGGTTATGGCATTTATATTTATATCATGATAGAGTACAAATACATTTACACATAACTAAATATACAACTATTGACAACATATTTTAATACTTCATATAGTGAATTTCCAACTAAACTAAATCTTTTGTAAGAATGTAAAAATTTACAATTTGAATTGCGTGCAGCTCTTCCCTTTTGGCTTGTACTTTTCCAAATAAGTCCCCACAGAATACATAATTACACTTTTTTATCTCTAGTTTTATCCTTGGTAGCTTTTTATGTAAAATGGTCATAGGATTGCCTTCGACAAGAACTTTCCAAAAGCCTTCAACAATCTTCTAAAACTTTGGATTCCTCATCCAGTAATTAAAAGACTTAAATCGATTAGAGGAAAAATAGCTAGCTAGCCATAGCAAGCTAAATGAATGACGTATAGTGATCAAAGACTTTATGAGCTAAAAACTCTACATGAAATTGTGTATAAGTTGATAACCAAGAGTCATTTATAAGGACATTAACAATTTTCTTGCTATAGGGCTAACTGATGATTAGAACAAGTGAAATGGGTATCATTATAAGCATGATCTAGAATAACCATTTGTTATAACCAGTTGTTGAATTCTTTCATTTCAGAGTTTAGTGTTTAAGTTCCATTGTAGTTTGAGCTTTCACCAAATTGGGTAGTGACATTGAAATCACTAGCCAATATCCAAGGATAATCCTTGATAACACAGTTGAAAGAAGACAAATATGACTTTAGCCTCATTCTTTGAATTATTTCATTGTTTCTGTATATAGCTGAAAGAAAGAATTTCTTAGATTCATGTAGAATACTATATGTGATACTTTGATCAGTCAGTTCGACCAAATCTACTCGCACATGATTTTTTCACCATAACCAAATCCTTTCATCATGAGATTTTGAGTAATTTTATAGTATGCCTTATCTACTAAGTACTTGTCTGTAATGGGCTACTGCTTATGTTACTTTATTCTAGTCTCTATTAAACAAACAATGTCGACTTTTAGTTTTTTTATTCTATCTATAACTTTTTTTTGTTTTTACAGATCATTAAATCATCTAGTGTTTCATGCTAACAATTTCATGATGAAAGGCATCAAGATTGACTTCCTAAGGTAGAAGCTTCTGCCTTAGCTTTTCTCTTATCCTTATCTATAAGTCTTTTCTTCTTGTGTTTCAAATTCTTCATTAATTCAACTACTTTGACAGCAACAACTCTTTGCTTCTTTAGTGAAGGTGGTATCAACTCCACCATTATATCTTAAAGTTCCAATTCAAGGCTATCCTCTTCCATTGGCATGTTTGATTCTTGAACATATTCTAAATTTGCAAACTTGTTTATTAAGAGTTAATAGTACTTGTAGTTTCTAAACTTTAATATAAATTCTATTTTGATCTTTAAACTTTAAAAACTTCTAATCGGATTTCTAATTGTCCAAAGTTATCATATTTTGGTTCTTCCTTCTATGAAACCATTTAAATTGATGACAAATGCTAGTTGGCACCATGTGATGACATCAACTAGCATCTCACATGATAGATGAGGGACCAAAATAGAATTCTCTCAAAGTTTAAAGACCAAAAACAAAACTATCTAAAAAATTTTATAAATTTCACATATATTTTATAAAATATTAAATTTAAAATTATATTTTTATATTTTTTGTTGTAATATAATTTAATAGTTATATTTTTAGTTTTAATAGAAAATAATTTTTTAAAAATTTAAATTAAGTTAGAAATTCAAATTCTTTTTTAAAAAATTCAATTTCATTTAAAAAACAAAAAATATTTTCTATTAAAAATATTATTTTACTTTTAAATCATAACAAAAATATTATATTTTATCCATAAAATATATATTTTAAAATATTAAATATCTTTTATTTTCCTTTTTCAAATATATTTTGTAAAAAATAAATAAAGGAAAAGATAAAAATAATTCAAGAAAAATTTGATTTTTATATATTTCAAATATATTTTATAAAATATTATTATTTAAAATATTTGTTAATTTTTATTATGATATGATTTAACAATAAAATAATATTTTAATAGAAAATAGATTTTTAAAAACTTAAAATTAAGTTGAAATTTTTGAAATAATTTTGTTAAAATTAGATATTCATTTTAAAAAATTAAATAAAAATTTTTATATCAGTTTAAGAAATTAAATAAAAATTCTATATCATGTTAAAATATTATGTAAAAATTTTCAGATTATTTTCAAAAATAGATTTATTAATCTATTCAAAAATATAAACACTTTATATTACTATAAAATAAAAAATATAATTTAAAATTTTTTTTATTTTTTCTTATAAAATGTATTTTATCAAATATATTTATAAAGGAAAAATAAAAGATATTTAATATTTTCAAAAATAAAATTTTTGGATTGAAAATAATATGTTTTATTATGACCCATGAGTAAAATAATATTTTTAATAAAAAAGTTTTGTTTTTAATATTTATTAAATTTTTAAAAAAAGAATTTGAACATTTTAACTTAATTTTAAGTTTGAATATCTATTTTCTATTTAAAATAAAAATCTATCTAATAAGTTAAATTATAACAAAAAAATGTAAATATAATTTTAAATTTAATATTTTTGTAAAACATGTATAAAACATATAAAATCTTGAAACATTTTGTATTTGATCCCTAAACTTTGAAAAAATTTTATTTTAATCTATTATTTGTCATGTGAAATGTTATTCGATATCATCACATAATGTCAATTAACATTTACCTTTATTTTAAATAATTTTATAGATAGAAGGATCAAAATAGAATAATTTTAAATAATTAAAAATTTGATTATAATTTTAAAAATTTTAAAAATTAAAATAAAATTAAAATCAAAATTTAGAGATTAGGAACACTGTTAATTCGCTTATTAATCCTGCTGTAGCCATTTGGGACTGCCAAGTAAGAACTATCTCCTCCTTTTTGCTGCCCTTAAAATCTAGTTGCATCTCAACTTCATAACTTCTCAGGACTCCTCAATGGAATTAGTGGCCACATCCTCGCTCTTCTTTGGCACCTGTAGCCGCCTTAGCTAGTTTCTGTTCGCAAATTTTTCAGTAAGACAAAAAATTGCAATATTTTGCACAGCAATGAGGCATCCACGGAATTTCCACTAAGACAGACATCAAGGATCCATCCCTCCTTTCTACATCAATGAACCTTGGTACTTCCAACGTCACCTTCATTTCAACGTCAAATTTTGGCAGAAGCCAGCCTGTCTATTTGTCGTGATCGAGTCCATGTATAGTGGATCTGTCAAAGTACAGTGAAACAATGAAATTATTAATTAATAAAATTAACAAAATAACGGTTTTTTATACCTATTGTTTTACTCAAAATAATGTATTCATTTTTTTTTTTAGAAAATGAAATTTTAATATGTGATATGTTAGAAAATATTAATTTTTTAAATTTACTAATTAAAATTTATTTTTTATAATCTTAAATAAAAAATAATAATTTCTTCTCAATTTAAAAAAAAAAAATTTCTCTTCTCAGCGAAGAACTTTTTGACCAAACACATAATTGAAAGACCCCAAATGGAAAGGACAAGAGCAGAGACATCGCAAGCTCAAGAATTAAATAGTGCGGACTGTAGCGACTACGCGACACCTTTACAACCAGATATTTGGACAGTAAATTTCGACGATTGATGTGATGTGAACAGAAGATAAAATGAGGGAGAATTACCGGTTAGGATGATAGACCAAATTAAATTAGCTACAAAATATAATTGATAAAAATAATATTTAAAAAATGAATTAAATATAATTCTATAGTGAAAAAGAAAAAATAAAGCGAAAAAAATATAATTTACGTAAAATTCTTTAATAAATAATTGGATGTTATGCTGTGCGTTGCCTACTTAATAAATATTTTTTCATAACAAAGTAATTGTAATAATTATTTTTTATTACCTCAACTTCTTTTTCAAGAATATATTTCCTTCCTTTTTTTTTTCATTATTTTGATTATTTTAAAATTATGTCTTTTTAAATATCTAAAAATTTTAATTTTTTATATTTTAAAATTTTTTTATTTTTTGATATTAAAAATCATTAAATTTTAATTTTATAAAAAAATTTTAAAATTTACTATTAAATATATTAAAATTAAATTTTTTAAAAAATTTTGTGAAAATAAATAATACCTAAATATTTAAAATGAAAGGAGTATCATCTAATCTTGTGTTTGGATTGTAGCTAAATATAGCCTTTACCAAATCAAATTCACTTTTGAGTTGAAAAAAGTGAAGGGGGTTTTGAGATGTGGAAGTAGGAATTTTACAATAATGTAATAAAGGTGACAAAAATATTACATAAAATAAATTATATATATATATATTTGAAAAATAAAGTAGGTTAAAGAATCTAAAGGGATGGAGTCAGAACTTTTTTAAATATTCATAACAGAACCAACAGTTAAAGTTTCAAATAATAATCCAGAAGTACATAATCTTAATGTAATGGATACTGAACAATATCGTCATAATATATAGATCCGAAAATCTATAGATAGACTTAATAAATGGAGTCGTCACCAATCTTTTTTAATTATATATGATTTGTTACCTAAGAAATCTATCCTTTTAAAAAACTCTTAAGCTTGATTAAAGGTCCTTAAAAGAAAAGATTCGGATTTACAAACTAAAACAAGATTTATGAGTTCAATTACATGTAAGGAAAGTTATAGTACCCTCACATGCCAATTCAAACGATGGTGTCATTTTATTTTAAATTTATTTTAAGGTCTTGATTCTAATTGTTTCAAAATTTTATATTAAATATTGAAGATAATTCTTAAGATTCTCCATCAATCTAGTAGAACTCTTAAAAATATTTTTCTCACATAAAAAATATTCGAGGATCCTATTTGTTTCTTTAAAAAGACTTCGTCATTGGAAAGAATTTTTTTTGTTTGATTTTTATTGAAAATATATATATAATTATTTCACAATTTGGGTCAAATTAAAAATATTTTTTCTTTTTGAATTTTTAAAATTTTTACCATTTTGGCCTATTTAGAAATTTTTTTTATTTCTTTTTTTTTAAAGAAAATAATATGACAATTACTTTTCTTGAAATTTCATTTAAATTCTTCCACCATTTGGGACAAATTTAAAGAAATTTATCACCTAAAAATTTCTTAAAAAATTTATCATTTGAAATTTTTAAGAATATCATCCTTGAATAATTGTCACATATTTTCAACCAAAATTTTTATTTTTTATTTTTTTAAAATTTTATTTTTTTTATTTTTTTGACTGAAAAATAAATATTAATTATTGTTATTCAAATTTTATCTAAATTATTCCACCATTTAGAATAAATTTAGAAAAACATTTCTCACCTAGGAAATTTATAAAAATTTACCATTTGAAATTTTTAAAATTTCATTATTGGATAATTAATATTTATTCTAAAAAAAAATTTTATTCTTGTTTTATACTTTTTTTATTTTTTTCAAAATTTATTCATGCAAAAAAAATACTTAAAAAATAAAATAAATAAAACAGAAAAAAATACCAAAATAAGGAAGCAGCTCAACTTTACAACTTTGGTGGCTCAACTCTAGGCATAGAAAACACCTTGGGGGATGCGGCTTAGCGGCTTAGCTTAGCTCAAAGGATCGGTTAGTACGTGAGTCGATAGAAGCATATTGCGCTTGGATCGAGTTGCCCGAATGAAAAACGTGATGATCTTAAGTCTTCTTAAAGCGAAAACGACAGCATTTTAGGGTCGGTATAAAAGGCAACACCTATCTTTTTTTCCTCATATTTCACTTTCCTTTTCTCTCTCCTCTCTTTCTTTTCTCTCCCTATCTCTTTAGATCGAATGAACTCCGATTGAATCCTTCATCGAATTTTAAAAAATATCATCAAAATTTGGATTGATTCTCCGAAAGTTCGTTAAAAGTTCATCGATTTCTGAAAATTTGTCGTTGGAAACTGGGGAACACATCGAAATCTAGAATCTTGTCGGAATCTTATTGAAAAATTCAATTGATGTCAAAAATTTCAATCGACGTCGATAAATTCATCGAAAAACTAAAAATTTTTCAGAAAAATTTTCAAAAAAATCTTTTTTTTAAACCCAAAAAAATTTCCAAAATCTTCTAACTATTTCTCTGTTGCTCTATCATTGATTGTGTTACTGTCTTTTCAGTGTTTTTGTTTATGTGATCTTTGTTTCTGTGTGTTCTGTATACATGTATTTATAGGGTTCTGAGTATGAGAACCTTAAACAAGACAAGAGTTCTGATTTTTTTCCAAATCCGAACTTTAAATCTTGAATTTATCCCAAATTTGATAACTTCAAAGGAACAACCCTAAACCAATCCAACCACTTTAAAATTTTCTTTTTTTTTTTTTTTAATTTTCATAAATAAATAAAACCCCAAATAGATTTGGATGTCTACAAACACCCTCATCCACAACAAACACATGTTCTTCCCTCCACGTCAAAGTTCTCAGTCTTTACAACCTTTTGCAATTTTCCTTTTCCTTAGTTATATGTTTTCTTCAAACTTTTTTTCTTAATTAAAGAGAGGCGCACAATTTAGGTCACTTTATACTGTCACACATAATGATCATATTTGAAAATTAATTAGCACGTACAATAGGTCTACAGCAATCAAGCGTACCCTTATTGTCAAAAAAATTAGAAATCATACACAAAATCTACTAGATGTTAAAGTACAATTTATGCTTAATTTGATTTAACCCAAAACTTTAACTTAAAACAATATTTCGTTTTTGTTAAGTTTGATGCATTTCATTATTAATTTTGAGTCACAAACCATACATTACTATCATATTTTTTTATACTTAAGATTATTAAGAATCAATTTTTTTCATTAAAACTCAAATTCAAATATTTTATTAATAGATTACACAATTATAAGTCAATATTATATCACTTTTCTATATAAAATAAGTTGTAATATAAGATCGTATACAAAAATTTAAAATTTAAAATTATTAAATATCATATTTTAAAAAAAAGATTAATATTACTCGTAGTCCCTAACTTTTTATTCAAATTTTATTTTAATTTCTTAACTTTAAAAAGTTCTAATCAAATCGCTAATTGCTTAAAGTTTTTTATTTTAGTTATTCCGTCTATGAAACCATCTAAATTGAAGGCAAATGTTAGCTGGCACCATAATATAATATCAGTTAGCATCTCACATGATAGATGAAGGATCAAAATGAAATTCTCTCAAAGTTTAGGAAATAAAAATAAAACTATTTCAAAATTTTATATATTTCATATATATTTTATAAATATTAAAGTTAAAATTATATTTTTATATTTTTATTGTAATATAATTTATTAGTTATATTTTTTGTTTTTAAGAGAAAATAGGTTTTTAAAAATTAAAATTAAGTTAAAAATTCAAATTCTTTTTTAAAAAATCAATTTCATTTTAAAAACAAAAAAATTATTTTCCATTAAAAATATTATTTTATTCATAAATCATAATAAAAACATTATGTTCTATTCATAAAATATATATTTTAAAATATTAAATATCTTTTACATTACTTTTTCAAATATATTTCATAAAAAATAAATAAAGGAAAAGATAAAAACAATTCAAGAAAAATTGATTTTATATATTTCAAATATATTTTATAAAATATTATAATTTAAAATATTTTTTAATTTTTATTATGATATAAAATAATATTTTTCATAGAAAATATATTTAAAAAAATTAAAAATAAGTTAAAAATTTCAAAATAATTTGTTAAAATTACATATCATTTTTAAAAATTAAATAAAAATTTTATATCTGTTTAAAAAATTAAATAAAAACTCTATATCATGTTAAAATATTATGTAAAAATTTTTAGATTATTTTTAAAAATAGATTTATTAATCTTTTCAAAGATTAAAAAACTCTATATTCATATAAAATGAAAAAAATATAATTAAAATTTTTTTTTATTTTTTCTTTTTTATAAAACATATTTTATAAAATATATTTAAAAAGAAAAAATAAAAGATATTTAATATTTAAAAAATATTTTTTGGATAGAAAATAATATGTTTTATTATGACTTAAGAGTAAAATAATATTTTTAATAATTTTTTTTATTTTTTAAATGTATTAAATTTTTAAAAAGAAATTTAAAAATTTTAACTTAATTTTAAGTTTTGAATATCTATTTTACATTTAAAACAAAAATCTATCTAAAAAAGTTATATTATAAAAAAAATTTGCAAATATAATTTTCAATTTAATATATTTATAAGACATATATGAAATATATAAAATTTTGAGATAGTTCTTCTTTGATCTCTAAACTTTAAAAGAATCCTATTTTAATTTCTTATTTGATATGTGAGATGCTAAGTGACATTATCACGTGGTATTAATTAACATTTGCTGTAAATTTAAATAGTACCATAAATTAAAAAATAAGAATAGAATAATTTTGAGTAATTAAATTTTGATTAGAATTTTTTAAAATTTAAATATTAAATAAAATTTTAATCAAAATTTAAAGATTATGAATATTATTAACCCTAAAAATAATTGTATTAATGAATTATATTAAAGTTCGAATCTAATACAATATTTCTTTAAGTTACAGTACTTTAGCCATTTCATCGGAGAAATGAAATGAAATGAGTAGGTTGACCATCACCAATGGTTCTTGCAAAGGAAAACGACACACCTGCCCATCAGGAAAGTTCCCAAAAGAATGAAAGCAGAGGCTGAGAGTAGGGTAAAGAAAGACTCGAATGTCTTGCCCCACCAAGTACACAAAAGTTCGTATTCATCCGTTAACATTTTCATCATAATCGTAATTATTATAAAGCAGACAGCTTAAAACTTTCCCTTTTTGTCTTCTTAGACTCAAATATTTGTGTATGAAACTCATTTAAAAGTAACAAATTGGATTGATTAAAATAATGTTATGTGCACGAGCATCACCTAACTGCATTTGATTTACCAACAAAAATCTGCAGACCTGAAGAAACAATTGAAAATTGAACTACCACTTTTGTATTATATAACTTTTGCGCGTTCGTGCATTTGCCCTACGAATAAAAAATTAGGTGAAAATTTTTTGGCTTTATCTACTCTTCTTTTCCCTTCTAACTATCTAAAAGAACGGTAGTTAGCTACTTCTTTATCACCATCAAAACGAACTAGTTAAATACATTGGCTTTTACTAGTATCTATGTTTCAAAGGGTCAAACTTAAAATATTAGTTTTACTAGATTCTTCACTAGATTGCTAGCTGTGGTTTGACAATGGATACCGCTGCTGGTGAGTATCAGCCATTGCTACTCCGTCTCGATTCCCATGCTAGGATACAAGATTTATCATCTGCTGCGATCGACGAGTTTTTGCAGCACAGGCCAGTTGCATTTCGATGGTGGCCAAGGCTAGTGGAGTGGGAGTCCAGGCTTCTTTGGCTTCTATCCGGGGCTTCAATAGCTCTTTCCATATTCAATTACATGCTCAGCTTTGTCACCTTAATGTTCGCTGGACATCTGGGTGCTTTAGAGCTTGCTGGTGCTTCTATTGCTAGTGTTGGTATTCAAGGTCTTGCCTATGGGATTATGGTATATAGTATTCTTCTTCACCTTTTTTCTTCTCTGTTAAATTATATATTAGTCTCATCCATCTTTTGGATTCGTCAAAAATACAGTTAGGCATGGCCAGTGCAGTGCAAACTGTGTGTGGACAGGCCTATGGGGCAAAACAATATTCAGCAATGGGAATCATTTGCCAAAGAGCAATAATCTTGCACTTGGGAGCGGCAGTCCTCCTAACATTTATGTATTGGTACTCTGGTGCTGTCCTCCTAGCAATGGGCCAAACTGAAAGCATAGCTCAGCAAGGCCAAGTCTTTGCTCGAGGTTTGATCCCTCAAATTTATGCATTTGCCATAAGTTGCCCGATGCAGAGGTTCTTGCAAGCACAGAATATTGTGAACCCCTTGGCATTTATGTCCGTTGGGGTATTCCTCGTGCACATTCTTTTCACCTGGGTTGTTGTCTATGTCTTGGATTATGGCCTACTGGGAGCTGCTCTTACTCTCAGCCTCTCATGGTGGTTACTTGTTATTGTAAATGGACTTTATATTGTTCTGAGCCCATCTTGCAAGGAGACTTGGACTGGCTTATCTTTTCGAGCATTCACTGGAATTTGGCCTTATTTCAAGCTAACTGTTGCTTCTGCTGTTATGCTTTGGTACGAGTCTGATTATTATTGCCGACTAGTGTAATACACATTGTCTCTATCCTTTATATTTGTCACTTCTTTGGAGATATGGTACATTTTCCTTGTCTGATTTTAGTTCAAAATAATGTAGTTTGGAGATTTGGTACAACCAAGGATTGGTGCTTATATCAGGGCTCCTTTCTAATCCAACAGTCGCACTTGACTCTATTTCAATTTGGTAAAGTCAATGTCCCTTTTCTTTCATAAAAAAAATGGCATGAAACCGATACTCTACGTCAGCATATATTTCTTATGTTTAAATCATGCAATTTTGTTTGGTTCATTTTCAGCATGAATTATTTGAACTGGGACATGCAATTTATGCTAGGCCTCAGCGCAGCTGCCAGGTTAGCAAACTAATCAAAGCTTAAAATTAGATATTTCAATGTGTTGGTACTTTGATACATTTTCTTCTTTTGCGACTGAATATTGTTATATCATTATCAATTGGCCTTTGCCAGTGTTCGAGTGAGTAATGAGCTAGGGGCAGGTCATCCAAGGGTGGCAAAATTCTCAGTTTTTGTGGTGAATGGGACAAGCATCCTTATTAGCACAGTTTTCAGTGCAATTGTTTTGATATTCCGGGTTGGATTGAGCAAAGCATTTACAAGTGACTCTGAGGTTATAGAAGCAGTTTCGGACTTGACTCCACTGCTTGCCATCTCTGTTTTCCTAAATGGCATTCAGCCTATACTCTCAGGTAATTATTCATGTAATTGATCAAACATATATATATATATATATATATTTTCTTGTAGACTGTAATTTAAGATGGAAGAAAGTGTAGATCTTGAGATTTGAATTTCGATATGCTAGATATTAACTCTTAAGAATGGTTGTACCAACTGAGTGCTCCAAATTCAAACATATTATTTCAAAACAGTTCATGAAATTGATCCAACAAATATGGATGTTTTGACACCAAGGTTCTGGTGATGTGCTTATTTATAGTTTTCTAATATTTTCTATTGGAATTTCAGGTGTGGCAATAGGGAGTGGATGGCAAGCAATTGTGGCATACGTAAACCTGGCCACGTACTACATTATTGGTCTCCCAATTGGATGTGTTCTTGGCTTCAAAACTAGTTTGGGAGTAGCAGTAAGTTGATTCTCTGCTCATTCTCTCCAAATCCCTTATGAATTTTCACTATTAATAAATAAATTGGGTATGCATTTTTTGACACTGTTCAGGGAATTTGGTGGGGGATGATTATTGGAGTTGTTCTACAAACAGCAACTCTTATTATTCTCACTGCCAGAACCAATTGGAACAAGGAGGTAAATTTTATTTGCAGTAAACAATCTAATCGATAATGTATTTCATTTCAAGTGCCCATACAATAACTTTAAAAAAAGGCCCAAAAGGTTTTATCCAAATGTGAGATTGAATTTTTACCTCTAAAATTTATAGTTTTTACATCCATTAACACTATTTCTGTTTTCCCCACTTTTTCATTTGAAACTATTTAATCAAATGCGAATCTATTCTTTGAATTACGGTATCCATAAATACTTTTAAAATAAAAAAAATTACAAAAAATCTTTAAATACCTCTAAAATTTTTTCATGAACACTTCAAAAATTAGAAAATAAAAAAAATTAAAATAAATTTTTTTATAAATACTTTCAAAATTTTTTTATGAATATCCATTATTAAAATTATTAAATCTTTTGATAGTTTCACTTAATTATTAAATGTGTTTGTAGGTTGAAAAGGCTGTTGTCCGGTTGAGGAATTCAGCAAGTGAGGAGACAGTAGACATGGTGACAGGAACACCAGGAGTCTGAACACATTAATATCTTTGTTTTCCAAGCATCTCATCCCACAATTTTGAATTTTTACTCTTGTATTTTTAAGTTAAGGCAATTACCTTAGGTAGGTTCCCTTTTTTTTTTTTTTACCCTTTAATTTATCTTCTTTACTGCACATAAGTTGGTTCCTACTAATTTGATAAATTAAAATCAACTAAATTTCATTAACTCGATTCGATGATTCAATTTTAGTAATGATAAATTAAATAAATCATTTTAAGTGATTAATTTGATCAATTTTTAATTTTTAAAATTAAAAGCTGAACTTAATTATGTAATGTTTTAAAGTTGAAAATCAATTTTATCTAACGGATTGCTCATCCCCAACATATACATGAACCACCTTGTTTCTGAATCGAATGTAATCAGTTATAATATTCCAATAAATTGAAAAACCAAGGCCATAAAACAAAATGAAAAGCCAAGGTTGAGTTTCTCAGGTATTATCTCCAATTTTCTTGTAATAAAATCTAAAACATTAATTTTGGTAATATAGGGTAAAGGCGCCACTTGTCGCCTTCAATTTTTTTTTTTAATTTTTATTTTTGTAAAAAGTACTTAATAAATATTTTTTGAATTATAAAAAAATATATTTTAAAAATATTTTATTTTTTATGTGCGGACCCACTTAAACTAAACTTTCTTTTGTGCTTTTTTTTTTTTTTTTACACATTTTAGCTTTTTTTTAATATTTAATAAAGATCTTAAAATTTTTTTTTTATAGAACCCACTTGATATTAATGATATGTTATGTAATTTTTTTATATATTTAATAGTTGATTTTTTATATTTTATTTCACTTGATAGGAATAGCAAGCTACGTATTAAGTGATTTGATTTTTTTTTATTTTTCTTGCTATTTACTTTTTTAAAAAATTATTAATATTGTTTAAAATATTTTTAAAAACTTTTAATGTGGGATCATTTGATATGATTATTTAAAATATATATTTTTCTTTTTTGTTATTTTTTCTTTTTTAAATTTGATAATTTTTAAAGAAATGTATTTACGGAGGTGTTAATATCATATCAGGATTTAATTTTATTTTTTTTTATCTTTTTTTAGACTCTTTTTTAGGCCTTTTAAAATCCACGATATAAAATTTTTAAGAAAAATTCATCGTTACAAATGTTGCGTGATAGCTCAACCTTTTTTTTATCTTTTTATTTTTTTAGTTTTTCTTTCTTTTTTTAAAACAAGATCATTTTTTGAATAAAAAACAACCGAATGTGTATTGTGGCGCCATATTTCTTTTTTATTATTTTATAATTTTATAATTAATTAAATTATTATTTAATATCTTAATTTAAAAAATTAAGCTTTAAAATTAATTGAGATATCAACATAGGACCCCAATAAACTCATTTCACCTTTCTTTTTGTTTTTTATGTATTTTTTATTAAATTAATTTTATTATAAAAAATTAAAACAATGGAATATTCACGTAATATCTCATGTGTCTTTTTTTTAATTTCTCTTTTTTTTTTGTTTTTTTAAAGAGATAAATTTTACTATAAATATATTAATTGACAGATATGCTAAAATAATATATCTTCGAAAAGTTTCAATTCATACCAATTCGACGGGGTAATTTTTTTTTTTTTTTTAAATTGGGATGAGTTTGAATGGATCAAGTTTTTTTATAAGATGCAACGTTGAGACAAAAACATGTTTAAGATGTTGTGTTTCAATTCATTTCGACATATGTATAAAAATATATATGTTTTATTATTAATTTAATTTTATATTTATATATATTATATTAATAAAATTATTATTTAATATTTTAATTAAAAAAATTAATATTTTAAACTAGTGGGGATGTTGACGGCACATTCTATGAATTCTTCTTTATCATTTTTTTTATTTTTTTTCATTTCTTTTATTTTTTTCATTTTAAAATTTCTTTTGTTTTAAATTTTTATTTTTTAATTAGGTATATTTTATGATAATGGGAGGTGAATTTGGATATCCACGTATTACCACTATATGGTTTTTTTTTTAATTTTTATTTTTTTAATTAGATAAATGTTTAAAAAAAATGAATAGAGATGGCAAAATAAAAAAAAATTAACTCATAACAATTTTGTTTGGAAAAAAAATCAATATTTGATAAGTTTTGATTGATCTTAATTTGATATAGGTATTTTTGTAAAAATTGATATCAAATCAAGTTAGATTTGTTTTTATAAAACAACGAGAATGAGTCAAAAATGGATTTATGATGTTATGCCCCAAGCCCCTTCGATATATATATATATATTATTTATTTAATTTTATATAAATTTTATAAAAAAATAATGTTAATAGTGATGCCTACATAGTATCTTCTTTTGTTTATTTTCTTTTATATATTTTTTAAATTAGTTCAATTTTACAACAAAATAAATTGATTAATAGGGAGGACAAAACAATTAACATCTAATAGGTTTCCATCCATTTCAATTTGATATAGGCTTTTTTTATAAAAAAATGGATATCAAATCAATATTTATATATATTTTTAATATTATTTATAATATTTAAAACCTTAAACATTTTATTAATTCTCAATCAACATATCAATATATATTATTTATTAATTTATTATATAATAATAAAAATTGTTTATTTATTAAGTTATTATATAATAATAAAATTTATTATATTAAGTCAATAAATAATTTCAAAATTTTAAAATAAAAAATCAAAATAGAAAAAGGAACGTTAGTGTATGGATATTTTTGTCCAGTCAATATAATATTGAGGGCAAAAGAGAAACAAAAATAAAAAGATGATGGGCAAAGTTAGAATGAAAGGAATGGTAGGGAGAGGGGATTTATGACCGAGGCTAAACATTTCCGTGAAGAAAAGGAGTAAAACGCCCTTCCTAATGTTACCCAAATAACACGACGTTGAGATTGGATTAAAAAAGTGGTGCAAATCGCTTCTCAATCCCCCTTCAGTGGAATCCAAATGACTCCTTAATCGTGTTTTATAAAATAATAATAATAATTAGACAACATTAGAACAAAAAACGAAATTTGGTGAAAAAAATGAGTTGAATAATTGAAGAAAATACGATTGTTTCAACTGCTGATAATAAATTATCAAAATAGTTTGTATATAGCAATTTTAAAAATTTAATCTCTCTACCACAACGGTGATTGTTTGAAGAGAGTGTTTGATATGAGATTATCTGTTTAAAATTTACAATAATATGCAATCGATAATTATATTATCTTTTTTGTAGTAATTTAAAAATTTTATATGACAACAATCTTAGATCATTAGGAAATAAGATCATTATCTTAGGGAATGATCTGATTTTTAACTTAAAAGTTGAAAAAATTTTATCACTATAAAAAAATAATTTTCAATATTATTTTTGATTAATTTACTTTGACAAAAAATTTAATAACATTGCCGCCAATAAGCTGACCAATAAAAATTTTCAAAAATCAAATTTTCTAATTACTTATTTAAAAATTTTTTTTTTTTTACAATTGAATAAATGTTAATTGATTAAAAAAATAATAAATTTATTTAATAATTTTTTAAAAATTATTTTAATCAAAATTGATTTATATTTTTTAATTTTTTATAAAATAACATTGAACTATTTTATAAACTATTGATTCAACAAATACTTACTTTTTCTTTTTTCTTGTAATGTTATTTTGAATATTTTCTACTCTATGATTTATTTTTTTTCATATAGTACGAAATATGGTGATTTAAAAGTAATAATAATTTATAATATTGTATTAAACATGATAATATAATATCATTGATGATCAAATCATTTTCGTAATCTTATCACTATAATAATCTTATTACCACGGCGATCGTATTTTTAAAAATAATATCAAATACTACTTAAACGTAAACAATCAAACAATCATATTCTTTTAAAATGTGTATCAATAGTTTATCTTATTCACGTATTGATTATAATTCATAAATATAATTAAAATTTAAACTAGTAAAATATATTGATAACAAAACTAGAACTTATACTAGAAATTATGATGACACTGCTAATAAATTGACTTGGAAAGGAGAGATACGTGTTTTGAAAATTTGTGGCTAGAGCATTTGTTTTGAGGGAATATTTCATTTGCAATTCTTTTTACTACAATAGTTCAATTAGTCAATCACAATAAAAAATTATATGAAGGTCCATTAAAAAAATATGAGTTCTACATAATTTTTTATAGATCTTATATAATATTAAATTATAATTAATTAATTGCATTACAGTAATTATAGATGATACACTTCTTTCAAGTTAATATAGTTTTCAACTTGGAGAGGGCAAATAACTTTAAAAAAAAAATGGGAAATTTTTGGGATATTTTGTTTATTAATTAAACCTGTTCAACATCCTTAAGAATTTAATTTTGATTTCTTCAGATCGGCAACAACTTCCTTCATATCAATCCTCTCCTCTGGTAACTGAACATGGGCAATTAAGTGGGGAACAAGTTTGAGTGGAGTTGGTATGGAAAAAAGGAGGATAACATGCCTGTCATGATGAATAAGCATTGATTTTCAAAGCTGCCAGACCTGAGGTGGTCACCGATTGAGGGTTTTAAGAGTTGTAAAGACTTGACCTTTGCAGAGCTTAGGTGGTTGCCAACACACCTCACATGTCGAGCTCTCAAGACAACTCATTGGACCAGCCAAGAAAGCATCACGCGGAAATGAGCTGAGCTGGAAATGCCAGGTCAGAAACTGGTGCAGCCTGGGAACTTCCACAGCACTGCAACATATTCCTCTTTTGGGCTGGCTTTTTAGGAGGCTGAGATTGATTAATTTAGACCATTAATCATCTGAAGGAGACCTCAATATTGGCTATAAATTGGAGCTAATGGCTGGCCTTAGAGAGTTTTTTTCCTTTTCATTTTTTTTCCTATGCTTAGTCTAGGACGTCTTTGCTGTCTGATGGCAGCAATATTGCTGGCCGACCAGCCCCTCCTTTAAGACTTTATTATCTTTCCTTTTTATTTTATTTTCAAGCTATTTTAAATGTTGTTTTTAGTTATCTTTTAGCTTGTTTAAATTTTCCTCAAGTTGCAAACACATTCCAAGCTCTCTTTTATTTTTTTAAGTAAGTTCTTATTTTTAGTTTCTGCTAGTTTCCAGATTTAATTTCCTTTATTTGGGCTCTTTGGAGCTTGAAATGGATAGCTTCGGATGCTAATTTGATGAAAACATCAAAGGGCTCCACAAGCTTGATCTTTGTGTATTTGTTTACTTGTATTTTCTATTTCTTGCTCTTTAATTTTTCTGACCAGTTTTTATATTTTGCCTTTTAATTTTTTTGTTTCTGTTTACATATTGTTTTTATGCTTCTATTATGTTATTAAATCATGTTTAAGTGTTTATTGCATGGTTATTTAAATGCATTAGACAGTTTTGTTGGTTCATGCATTTTTCCTCCCATTCTCCATGTATTATTTCAAGTAGTTTTTCTTCACTTTGTATGCAATTTTTGGTCTGAGTGTCCTGCATACTTTCTGTTCATTTTTAAGTCTATTTTGAGGTTATAAAACAGTTTGTTACGTTACATGTAGCTAGGATTAGTTTTGATTGCATTTAGCTTACTAGATCCAAAGTTTAGGTTATGATTTATGTGCCACCTAGTGTATATTTTTTTAAACATTTCTGTTCAGTCTTAGGTAAAGCTTTACATACCTTTTTGGCTTGTTTTCATGTCTATTTTAAGCTGGTAAAATAGTTTTTTACAAATTCGTTGGGTATGATTGCATTTTTCTAGCATCTTAGTTCATAGGTTTTAGTTTCTATGCATTCTAGTATTTCAGTTTGCACAAAATTTTATTTTCATTTGTATTTGGTTTTTGCATAAAGTTCTTGTAGGTTTTTGGTTCCATTTTAGGTCTAGATTAACCATGTAAAATAATTTTTATTTTTATGTACATTTAATGTATGTTTATGTTGTAATTAGTCATAGGTCATGTAGGAATTTATGTTAGTTTACATGCAAGTTTTATTTTCTGTTTTTATTTTAATTTTTTGCATTTAAATTATTAGGCTTTTATGTTTAAATTCTTGTTTAAGTGTGTTTAAATTATTTTCATGCCTTAGTTGATTTTTGTTTAATTGTTTAATTTTCTATTTTTAGCACTTTCCATTTTTAGTAATTTTTATATTTAGTAAGCTTGAGTTTTTAAGAAGATAACTTTTTCATAATTTATAGTAATTAAATTTTAAATATTTGGTAAGATTTAATTTTCATATAGGTTAACTAATAAAATAAAAAAAGATTTTCAGTTTAACCATATATATCTGAAGTGTCAAAATTAGTATTTACCCTTAGGTTTAGAATTCTCAATCCCTGGAGATGATAATCTAAAATACTTGCAATTTTTATTACTTTTGTGATGCGTACACTTGTGGTACTCCCAATCGATAACAACAGTTATCACTATTATTTTTTTGTTTAAATGTAATTAGTCACTTAATGAGATTTATTTTCTTCAAAGAGATCCTAAACTGAATTCAAATTCTTTAAAAAGAATAAGTTATGATCCATAAAACATAATTATATTTGAGAGTACAATTACGTGTAAAGTATATTATAGCACCTCACAATGCTCATTTAAAGGAAAGTATAAGTTAATTTGGTGTTATCCAAAGTCTTAAAATATATTAAAAAAATTTTCAAACAAATTAATATTGGAAATTATTTTTAAAATTATTCGAACAATTTGATAGTAATATAAGAATATTTTCTCATCTCACAAATATTTAAAAAAATTATTGTCACTTTCTAAAAAGATTCTGACATCAAATTCATAAATATTTTCAAAAAATTTATATCTTAATAATTAATAAAATATTTCAATATTTTTAATAAGAATTTATTTTCAAGATATATCTTCTAATAGTTTGATAAGATTAAAACTTAAAATCTTATTTTTAAAGATTATTAAATCTTTTAATTGTTCGATAAGATTTAATTTTAATATTTAAATCCATTAATAGTTTAATAAGATTAATATAAAAAATTTTATTTTTTTAATTTTTTAAAGAGATCATTAAACTTTTTAATAATTTGGTAAGATATAATTTTAAGATTTAAATCTTTCAACATTTTGATAAGATTAATTTTTTAAAAATTATTTTTAAACCCATTGAATTTAACAATGCAAAAACAAAGATTTTAATGCAATAAATTAAAATAACAACTTAACACGAATGCAATAAATTATTTAAATGCTCAAACAGTCCAATAAATCAAAACAATAAACTAAAACAGTCTATAAAACCTATGCAGTAAATTAATTAATGCAAAAAAACAGTCTACTAATTTATGCATTAAAATAGTAAACTTAAACTATGCAGTAAACTAAAAATAGTTTTATGAAACTAGTGCAGAAAAATAAATATGATGCAGTAAACTTAAAACAGTCCCTAAATTTAATACAAAAACAAAAACTATATAAATTAAAGTATAGAAAATAAAATAGTTTTTAAAACCCTAATGCAGTAACTAAAACCTAAATCAGTTTACTAAAACACTAAGCTAAACTAAGAGCAGAATTTAAAACTAAAGTAGAAAAAACAAGTAGAGATTTTCTAATGATACAAAAATATTAATCTAGATTTAGAAATATGCAATTAAACTAATGTAGTAACTAAAAATTAACTGCAGTAAAATATTAAAGTGCAAAAAATAGTAAATTAAAGCCTAAATTGTGCAAAAATTGAAACAGTGTAGCAAAACTGAAGTAGTAATTAAAAACAGTAAATAAAAATTATCTAGAATGCCAAACATATAAGTAAATAAATTCTAAATTGATCCTACACATGCAATAACTGAAACTGTGATCAATAAAGTAAATTAAACTAAGCTAAATACTTAAAATTGAAAATTTAAAGAAGAAAACAAAACATAGAGGATGCAAAAAATTAAAACTGTAAACTGTTTAAAGAAAACTGTAAAGAAATAAAGAAAACCCTGAAGAACACTTAAAGAGCAACTAAAGAAAACTTAGGACTAAGGACTGATCTATCACCTTAAATCCCTATCCTTCTCAATTGGAGTGCTTGGCGATTTATAGATAAAGAAAACTTAGAGGTGGTGCTTGATTGTTTTTGTCTTTGTGGCTTGATAGTGGTTCTTTATATAGAAACTTAGTCCTAAATCAAACAAAATCCTAAGTAAACAAGAACTTCACTAATTTATTTTCATCAAAATTTGATTTAAGAATCTCAACCAAACTCCACAATTTTGCAATTTCGAACCTCTTTTCCATTTTAAAAAAATTAATAAATCAATAAAAATAAAATAACTAGAAATAAAAAAAAATTAAGCCTAAGAAACATGAATAGAACCGTTGACTAAATACGAGATCTATAGTTGTCCCTCTTTACGTAGTTTTATAAAATAAAAATTATGTAAATATATAGATATTTATTACATTCGGATTTGACTCAAAATAAGATTTTAGAAATTTTCATTTGAAATAAAGATTTCTAAATTGAAGTTCAAAGGTTCTCAATTAAAAATTCCAAGTTCCTAAATTTGAAATCCAAAAATTCTTACTTTGAAATTCAAATATTCACAATTTGAAACTAAAAAATTCACAAAAACTTTGAAGATTCGCAATTAAATTTACAAAAAAAATTAAAGATTCACAAATAAATCCAAATACTCACAACAACTTAAAGGTTCACAAGAATTCAAAAATTCATAAGAATTAGGAATTCAAAGATTCGCAAAAAATTTGCAAAAGTTCAAAAATTCACAAGAATTTAAAGACTCACAAATAATTTCAAAGATTAGCGAAAATTTAACGATTTGCAAGAATTCAAATATTCTCAAAATAAATTTCAAAGTTTTACAATTGCAAGATTTGTAAATAATTTTCAAAATTTTACAAATGAAATTCCAAAGTTTCACTTTCAAAAAAATTTTAGAAATTCACATCAAAATTTCAAGATTGACATTCAAGAAATTTTAAAGATTCACATCCAAAATTTTAAATATTCGCATTTGAAAAATTTTAGAAATTTACATCCAAAATTCAAAGATTCATATTCAAGAATATTAGAAATTCACATCCAAAATTTCAATATTCAAATCCAAAATTCAAAAATTCACATTTCAAAAATTTTAGAGATTCACATTTGAAATTCAAATATTCACATACAAGAATTCTTAGAGGTTTACATCCAAAATTTAACGACTCACATTAAAAAATTTTATAAATTCACATTGAAAATTCAAACATTCATATTCGAGAAATTTTAGAGATTCAAATCCAAAATTTAGAGACTTACATTCGAAAAATTTTAAAAATTCACATTTAAAATTTAAAGATTCTCATTTAAAAATTTTAGAGACTCAAATAAAAAAAATCAAATATTCACATTCAAAAAATTTAGAGATTATATTCGAAGATCTTACAAATCATTCTCAAGATTGAGATAACACTTTGAGGTCCTATAGATCGCACTCGAAGGTCTTACAAATCATGCTCAAAGATCTTTGATATTATGCCTTAAATTCTTACAAATCATTCTTAACATTGAAAATGCTCTTTCAAAACAAACGATCTATAACTTTAAAATTCTGAAAAGGCACCCAAAAATTTTGAAAATCATGCTCAGAGGTCTTACAAATTGTTTTGCATCTTAAAAAAAGCTTTTTTAAATAAAGGTTAATAACTTTAAAATTTTGAAATGTTCTCATCATCTAAGGGGTAAAAATCTCATCTTGAAAAGTTTTCCTCATTTGAGGATTCAAACCTTAGCTTGGAAATTTTCCTCATTCGAGGATTCATAAGTTCAAACTATTTCCTATTAAAATTCTCAACTTTTCACTAAAGTCAAAATTTTATGTGTTATGAATGTCATGATAATGATGCAAATGCCTTCTAAATGATGCAATAATCTAATTAATAATTTAGTTCTCATTACATGATGCAAATGTATGTTCCAAACAATGATGGAAATGCAATAATCAACAATGACTTATATGCTCATCAAATGATGCAACTGCATGATTCTAACAATGATGCAAATGTAATATTCAAAATCATGATTCAAATGTTCACTAAACGATACAAATGTACATGCAAACCATGATGCAAATGCAATTATAAAAAGAAAAACATTTTTTTTTGTGCTAGAAAATCACTCTTATCTTATTGGATCAAAAATCATTTTTCATCTATCAAAATCCATATATGGAACAATTCAAATTTGAGTGCTTTTGAAAAATCACAAAACAAAAATGATAACAATAATTGCCCTAGAATAATCATTAGAATATTTTCTTCAAAATGTTCATATTCTTATTGTAAACTTATTGAATGACAACAAAAAATTCCCTACATAACTTGTTTTCCATGATCAAGACAAAGATAAATCAACCATTCATTGTAAAAATATGTGAATGAATCTCTTGAAAACTAGTGATTACTACCTAGAATGAATAGGGTGAATCACAACTTGATCTTTCCAAAAGGATGTAATGGTTTGGTATATCATGATCTTAGTTATCAAAAGAGATTTGGTCACTGAATAAGAAAAGGAATTATCAATGTTTCTTCATTTAAGCTCATAAATGAAAGTTGTATTTTAAAGCAAAATCCATTTTGGCACTCTTTTAAGTTCTTAATATGGCATTTTTAACAAATGTTAAGAACAATTGTGGTAGGCTCAAATGTTAGGATATAAAAGAAAGAAAGAAACAAACTCATAAAAATTCTTAAAAATGAGATTGATTAAGGTTTTTCAAAAGTCTTAAATGCTCATTGGTTCATTCAAATTCCTCTCTTTCTAAGGCTTATTGCTTCATCCATGTTGTATGAAATTCATGAGTTGCTTTCAGAGTTTGTCTTGCTTTAGATTGCTCTTTCAGGTTTTCATCACAGAGTTTTATTCTTGTTTTTTTATTGTTTCACCATGCATTTAAGAATATAAAATTCATTCAAAACCAAATAATAATTATTTTTTAAAAAACAACCTCTCTATCTTAGGTATCCACACATGATCAAAATAAATTTTTTGGAGGATAAAATGTAGGGCAAAGTTTGGGGTTCGAAAAGAAATGACAAATAGGCTAAAAATTTGTATTCAAGGGTAATTAAACTAAAGATCAATTTCTTTTAACAAAAACATTTATTCTTTTCGCTTCTCAAGCAATCTCTTCATGTTTTTTTTTTTTTTTTTTTTTTCTTATATGTTTCCACTTTTGACAAGACGAGTTTAAAATTTGTAGAACTAAACTTGCATCAAACTTGCCCTATAACATAAGACATTTTTTCCTAGCCCTTAACATAGGATCCAATTTCATCTTGTTATCCTTTTTTAACTTGTTCCCTAATGTGAAAGATGATCTTTTGTTAGGGTTTATTTAGAAAGAAAAATAATCAATAGGCTCAAAAAGGGTAAACAAATGGATAATTTCTTATTTTGTGAAAGAAATATGAAAATTGGTTATTTTTCATTTTAGGCATGGATATTTCCATTAAAAAGCAATTCCAAAAAAATGACTTTCTTTTCTCATTGAATTTGGATTCATTTGTATATCTTACATACATGGCATTACAATTGACTCTTTTATTTTCATATTTTATCTTTTTTATTCTTTCGCAAGTCATGTTCAAAATGCATCATCTTAACTGTCAAATTAGGCGAAGGCTCATTGTAACAATTTTCATTTTCAAGTCTACTTAGGTTGTCCATGCAATCTTTGTTCAATGACAATCAATGTCACACAAATTAGAAATGTTGAAACAAATGGTATTTTGGACAAAAAATAATTTGGCTCTTTTGGTAAATTTACCCCAAGATATGGGCAAAGAACAATAATTTGCAGATGTCAAGATGTTAGTTAAAAATATTGGACAAAATATGGTTTTTTCAGTAATTTGCCCCAAAAAAATGTTTGAAGAACTTGAACTTTCTAAAGGAACTTAGGCAATGATGTATTTGGAATAGTCTTGACATTTATTAAATTTTCACAATTTAGAATCTTTAAAAAGTGCCTCATGTATTGATTTCAAAGAATTTTCAAAAAGACTTTGCAAATTAACAAGTCTTTTCATTGCTCATAGCCTTAATAACGATTGTCCTCTCAATCAAGTGAAAAAAGGGCTTATGAAAATTAGGAATTCAAGCTTTTAGATGTTGTGGTCCTCAATTATATTAGAAAATGAAATGGCTAGTGAAACAATTGGGTACATTTATTTTTAAAACTAATCACCAATTTTCTTAAAATTGTTATCATAGGAATTTTTCTATTTTCAACAATCATTTTTTTAATTGAGGAAAAATATGTGGATTTCCATTATCAAATAATCCTAAACTCAAAAAATTAAAGAAAAATTTTCAGTATTTAAAAATCCCTTCCAATTCATGACAACATATTATAATGTTTAAAAATATTTTTTTAAAACAAATAAAATAAAAGTTTATTTTCAATTAAACTATGTAAAAAACTAAGGAGAGTAGAGATTGCCTCTAATTAATAATTATGCATTTACACCTTTTAGGCAAGGAAAAATGAATGAAGTAATGCTTGCTTGAAACACTTACATGGATGAAATATATATATATATATATGTTTAAATGTATGTATGCAATGAATGATGAAAAGAATATGAAACAATTTCATGTGATGCAAAAAACATTACAACTCAAAATCTCACTTTTTTTGAAGTAAATAAACTCTCATTTTTGAATAAAAAAGTAAAACTTGGAAAAATCATCTCAACAAAAATAAAAATATTAACAAATACAATATCAACACAAAAACATGCTCTAATAAGGGATCAACATAACTCTACTTTAAGGCTGAGTTCTCTAAGTTTACTATATACTTGGTTAGGATGTTTTGCAATCTAAAAAGTTCCAAACTATTGCCTATTGTCTTCCAAGATAGACTAGCAAGGCATTCCAATGCTCACCCATCACAAACTACAAACAGGAATGATTCAATTTGAGTAAAAGTATTTCGATAGCTCTTATAGAGGCATAAAACTTTACGAAAGCATAAATATTTTAGTTCTTCCTAAAACGATAAAGCTCGGGTATAAAGCTCATACATGAATATACAGGTGTTAGTGTGTGCATGGAAGAATATAAATGTTAACAAATTTAAGATAAAAAGAATAAAAAAACTAAATAAAAAAAGTAAAACCATTAAATTTGTTAAGGCTTGGATAACAAAAAAATCTTTTATTGGCTTGACTTTCAGCAGTCATCAGTGAAGTCACTAAACTATCATAACATATAACTCTGTGAACTTATTGCTACACACAAAACTAGAAGTCACTGCCAATCTTTTTTGTTTAGGTATAATTGGCCACCTAATTTAATCTATTCTCTTCAAAGAAATCCTAAGCTCTACCTAAATTCCTTAAAAGGAATTGGTCATGAACTATGAAACAATACTAGAATCAGAAGTAAGGTTACGTGTGAAAAATGTTATAGCACTCTTATAATGCCTATCCAATGGATTGTATCAGTTGATTTGTATTATCCAAAGTCTTAAAAAATTTTAAAAATTTTTTAAATAAATTAATATTGAAAATTATTCTTAAAATTACCCCAATAATTTGGTAGCAATTTAAGAATATTTTCTCATGTCAAGAGTATTTAAGAAGATTGTTATCACTCTCTAAAGAAGCTCCATCGTTAAACTCATATAAATTTCCTAAAAAATTATTTCTTCAAAATCAATAAAAACTTCTAATAGTTTGGTAAGATTTTATTTCCAAGATATATAATCAAATAGTTTGGTAGGATTAAAACTAAAAATTTTATTTTAAAAGATCATTAAATCTTTCAATAGTTTGGTAAATTTTAATTTTAAGATTTAAATCTTCTAATAGTTTGGCAAGATTAATTTCAAAATTTTTTTTAAAAATCATTAAATCTTTCAATAATTTGGTAAGATTTAATTTTAAGATTTAAATCATTTAATAATTGGGTAAGATTAATTTTTTAAAAAACTATTTTTAACACATTGAATTTAACAATGCAAAAACCTAAAGTATTTTATTAAAATAGTAAGCTAAACTAAGTGCAGACTTTAAAAACTAAAGGAGAAAATATGCAAAATATTTCTAACTATACAGATTATTAATCTAGATGTAGAAATATGTAATTAAACAATGTAGTAGCTAAAAATCAAGTGTAATAAAATATTAAAGGGCACAAAAATGATAAATTAAAGCCTAAATAATGCAAAAACCAAAACAGTGCAGCAAAATTGAACTAGTAGCTAAAAACAGTAAATAGAAATTATCTAGAATGCAAAACTGTGTAAATAAATAAAACCTATATTGATCTTACACATGTAATGTCGTAACGATTTTGAAATCGTCTGACGAATTTGGAAATGAAATAAAAAAACAAGAAACAGACTCACCACCAATCTTTTTTGGCTAGTTGCAGTTGGCCACCTATTAAAATTTATTCTTTTAGTAAAATTTTAAAATTTAATAAAAAGATGTTTTTAGGTTCTGCGAAATAGTCTAGGTTCAAGAGTTGGTTGGCATGAAGAAGGATTAGCACCCCCACAGTGCTCGTTTAAAATGATGCCAATTAATTATGTATTATATATTAATCCTGATAAAAATAGTCGTAGTTTTGATGTTTAAAAAGTAATTTCCTTGACTTTTTTTGTTTATCGAAATTTTGATTTCTTGTTATTTTTATTCCATATTTATTGTTCCATTTTTATTCGAGAAAACTAAATTAGAATCCTTTTATTGAAATAAGTTTTAGAATGTTCCAGTACATTAATAACATTAGAATAATTCTTTCTCATCTAGAGTTTTTGTAGGTATTGCTTTCTGAAATACCACAGAATCTCATCCTCAGAGGGTTCGTATTTATTTTTCGTAAAAATGAACACATGTATACAATGAAAATGACAACATGTTGATGCACACATTTTATTTTACTTTTAAAAATTTTATTGATTTCTTATTAGAATTTTTGGAGAAAAGAAGAATTTTTATCATATTGATGATTTTCTATAAATATTCCAATATACTAATAATACTTAAAAAAAAATCTTATTACCTAGGGATTTCATAAAGCATCACTACTCAAAATACTTTTATAATCCCACATTGGATAAAATTTTCTTTTTTCTCTTTTTTTTATTATTTTTAACAAATTAGTTTTTTTTGTTTACTATTTTATAGCAAAAAATTTTTTTTTATTGTATTGAAAACTTTTTATAAATACTCCAAAATGTTGATAGTAATTAAAAAATTTTCTCACCTAGAGATTTTATAAGTATCACTACTCGGAGTACCTTTAAATCTCATCATTGGATAAAAAATTTCTTTTTTTTTACATTTTTACTAATTTTTTATTATTTATATTAATTATTTATGGTTATTTTTACTATTTTTATTTTTAATTTTAAAAATTTATCAAAGTTTAGAAACCATTTTGTTATTATTGGTATCATAGTCATTAATTATTATTTTTTATCATTATTTTATAAGGTTTATTCCAAATTTTAACAAAATTATCTAAATTTTAACTATTTATTTCATTATTTATTTATTTTGTTTTTAGTTTTTACTAATTATCATCATAAACACAATAAAATTTATTCTAGTAAATTTAAACATTTTAACATGCATAATACTAATAATAAAATTTAAAATAACAAAAATAATACTTAAAAAAATAATTCAAAAAATTTAAAAAAAATTTTACCTGAACCAGATCGATTAATGGTTCGATCAATGCTAATCTAGATGGGTTGGTCAGCAGTGGTCTGGTCTGGTCTAGAGTGATCTGTGGTTAAATTGGGCCAATCAACTATTAAAGGGGAATGGATTGCAGGTCAATTATGCAGACCATGTTCATGTCGTCGGGTCAACGTGTGAATCTTGGGTTCGTGAAACAACATAGTTTTGCATTTTATTTTTCAACTATAAAAGCCTATTGTTTTTCTTTACTTTATTTTCTTTCTTCCCTTTCTCTCTCTCGACCTCTCTCTTTCTCCTAAACTCCCTCTCTCTATATCCCCAGCCAACCGTCATTGCTTGCAAAGCTAGCTCTGGAGCATCGTGTTATCCATCGATTGCTGTCGTCATTCACTAGTTGTCAATTGCTAAAAAATCCAAAATCTCCAAAAAAAATTTCCTTTAACTCCCTAAACACAGATCTATGCCTAGTTTTGCAAAATAGGGCTTCAAACGGCGTAAATCAAGCTTGGAAAAATGGGGTAAAAGGATTTTTTTTTGCTTTTTTTTTTTGCAGTGTCAGTTGCTATTCTAGGGAGTTTGATATTTTTTTTGGTTTGTGTTTTGGTTTTTTTTTTGACGAAAAAACCTTTTTTTTATCTGGCAAAGCTTTTTTTTCTGGGTTGTTTCATTTTTTTTTTCAAGGTTTTTTTTTTTGCAAGTTTTTCCTTTTTAGATTTTTCTTTTTATGGGTTTCCTTTTTTTTTTTTTACTGCATGAAGCTCTTTTTATATAGATTTTTTGGGATTCAAATATCATATTTTATAGGATTAAGATATTAGATTTTTAAAAGTTTTATTGTTTTTTTTAAACCACCAATGAACTTTTGGGTGGCCGAAATGCACGCTATCAAGTTAGGTAGGGGTGTCAGGAGGTGAGTGGTCTGGTCCAATGGTGCTTTTGACTCATTTAATGTACCCAAGGACTTTGGCAAAGATGAAAGGAAAAAAAGAAAAATAAATAATAATAATAATAATAATAACAATAATAATAATAATAATAACAACAACAATAATAATAACAACAACAACAACAATAACAACAACAACAACAATAATAATAATGATAATAATAATAATAATAATAATAATAATAAAAGGATATTTATAGCTACCATTCTTTATCTTTTTTTGAGAATTAGGAATAAGACAAAGACAAACAGACAATAAATTTATTTAGAAAGATAAAACATTGAGCACAAAGTTTTTAGTTTTTTTTTTTAATTTGAAATGTTTTTCTAAGCAGAGATTCAACGACTTTAAAAATTTTATCTTGAAAAAGCTCTTATAAGAAAAGGCTTGACAACTTAAAAAAAAAATTCATTTTGAAAAAGCTCTTTTAAGCAGAGACTCAATGATTTTAAAATTTTCATCTTAAAAAAAACTCCTCTAAGCAGAGACTTAACAACTTTTTAAAAAATTCATCTTGAAAAATCTCTTCTAAGAAGAGGCTCAATGACTTTTTGACAATTTAAAATATTCTACCTAAAGGACTTACGAATCTTGATAATGAAAGCTCCTCTATGTAAAGGCTCGACAACTTTTAAAAATTTCATGTGCAAAAGCTCTTCTAAGCATAGGCTCAATGACTTTAAAAATTTCATCTTAAAAAAGCTCATCTAAGCAAAGGGTAAATCACTTTTAAAATTTCATCTCAGAAAAGCTTCTCTAAATAGAGGCTTAACCACTTTAAAAAAATTCTTTATTTTGAAAAAAGCTCTTCTAGGTGGAGGCTAAATAACTTTAAAAATTTCATTTTGAAAAAGCTTCTCTAAATAGAGGCTCAACCACTTTAAAAATTTATTCTTGGAAAAGCTTCTCTAATTAGAGGCTTAACAACTTTTAAAAAAACTCTCATCTTGAAAAAGGTTCTTTTATGCAGAAGCTAAACCACTTTAGAAAAATTCTTTATCTTGAAAAAGGCTTTTTTAAACAGAAGTTCAACAATTTTAAAAATTTTATTTTTTCTCAAAATTGAGATCTTATCTTTGAAAAAATAAAATAACTTATTTTTAAGGACTGAAGTCTTATATTGGATCATTATCTTTTTACAAAGGCCAAAAATCTATTTTCCATTAAGGAATAAAAAATATTTACAACTTGTGATATTAACCTTTTATGAATATATGTACCAAATGCACTAAATGTAATTCATGTAATACAATCAAATTATTCATTTCCAATTACGATAGAAGGTTCTTAGAATCTCTTGCCTTTTCTGCTATAGTCATAAAAATTCTTAATAATTATCATAGAACCAACTCATCATTAATATCTGATCATCACATTTTTTTTAACAATATCCTTTCCTTTTTCTACAATATCAATGTTTTGTCATACTTTCTTGTCATTTTCTACATGTTTTTATCAACTTTTAAAAAGTAATGCTAAGATCTTACATGTTATTGGTTAGCTTTTCATCATTTTAAGTTCAAAACAAATAAAATGTATCATACATTTCTCCTATTTATTTGTAAGATGGACAAGGATAGCAAATGAGATAAAAGAATGGATATATTATCTTTATTTCTAAAAAAAGAGGGAACACATTTCATCAAACAGATAACAAAATCAAAAAGTGTTTAAGTAGGAATGAAAGCATCTAAAGAATGTTTATAAGATAATCATGAACAAGTCATTCCTGGATTCTTTTTCTAAAACTTAACTAGATGACATCCTTGATCTTTTAGAGCTTGTCAAACCAATTTTGCTCCTCTATTATGAGGTCATCACATAATGCTACCTCTCATTATATCCAAGCTGCCATTTTAGGTTTTCAACTTAGATTTATCTCCCTTTTTCCTTTTTTTTCTTTTTCTCTTTTTTTTTTTCAAGCAAAACATTTTTTTCACAACATCTGAGTTTATCAAATTAGGCAAATCATTTTTATCCATTTCTACCAAAACCAATGCCCCATAAAAAAAAAAACTTGCTTCACTATATATTAACCTTTCTAATTTGGTGTCCATTTTTCTCGATTGTTATGTTGACTTGAAAAAATTCTTTTCAACATTAAGTCCCTTTCTCGAAAGTGATGAGGGTGGATTTTCTCATCATGTGCTTTCATCATTTTTTTTTGATACAATTGGTCATGGCAAAGTGCTGTAAGTCTTTTTTCTTCTGTTAGCCTTTTAGGTGAGATGGTAATCCATGAGGGGGTGAAATGGATTTCTCCAAATTCTTCCCAAATAAATGATTTCAATATAATTGAATGGAAATTAAAACAATAACCACTTTTGATGAAAATATAATGCAAACAATAACAATTAATGAACCTAAAATCAAATATAAATAACAATAAATTGTAAGAAAATAGGGATAGAGAAATCAAACACAATAATTTATAGAGGTTTGGTCCTTCTTCACAAGGCACCTATGTCTTTTTTTTTGGTTGTCCACACGAAGACTTCAATTCACTAATTAAAGAAAATTTCTTACAAGATACAAACATATCTTGTACTAAATCTTTATCTTTTTCTTAAGGCTTAGATAGGAACCTCTACCCTTACAATATCAGGATACCTCACCTCTTGCTTACAAGATAACCCAAATAATTTTTGCAAACTAAAATACCTCTCAAGGTTGAGTGTTTGTTTAATAAAGTGCAAAGAAAATGATGAATGATACACAACAATATTTTGGATTTAAGAAATACAAAGGATATTGAATTTAAGCTCTAAAACTCTTGATTTCTTTGATAGAATAAAAGTATGATTGGTTTGATCTTGCTCTCTTGATTCATCAACCTTCTTGGTGTGTTGGAGTGGCCAATATATAGAGAAATTGAAGAACTAGCCATTAGGAAAGGTTTGGAAGAAGAAATGCTAGTTGGAAATATGGAAAACTAGCCGTTGGAGAGTTTTTGCCTAGACCCAATCAATCCCTTCTATGAGGGGATCAATTGGTTCAAGTTTTGTGCCATTCTCCATGCAAAAAACATGACCCAATCGATCAGGTAAGAGACCCAATGGATTGGTTCAGCTATGAGATTGATCCTATAACCCAGAGGATCGATCCGTTCAAGTTGTTTTATTGCATCTTATTTTACACTCTACTCACTAATTTGATCATATCTTGAGTTAAACAAATCCAAATCACAAACCATTTGAAAATTTCGAAACTATACTTAAAGAGCTTTCTATCCATATAAAATTTATCACTTAATTCATTGTGTATGAATTATAGTGAATTTTCAAATCTATTCCTTGTACAATTTTTAGATAACTATAAAGTGTTTAGTAAAAATTTAAAATCTTTTCTTAGAAAATTTTGATTTTGATTTTGTTTCATCCATTAGAAAGTAGACTCAAAAAGTTTTCTAACCATATAAAATTCCAATATTAAAGATTTGTGAATTAATATAGAAAAATAAAAAAAGTTCAATGTTGGAAAACTTAGTTCTTGTAAAACAACTTTCTTAAGTTAATCTATTCCCAAAACCAATATTATTAAAATTGTATTAAGTCTAAAATTAATAAATTCAATTTAAAAATAATAACTGGACTTTCATGTAAGCTCAAATAAATAATCGTTAAAGATACTTTTGATTTGAGAAATACGAAAACATAAAGAAAGGTTTCTTTAAACTTTGAAAATCATATTATTTATTTAGTACCAAAATATAAAATTTAAAAACATGTACTAAATAAATCTTTTTTAAAATCTTGATAAAGTTTATTTAGCTTAATGTTGGTCATTTCAAAATAATGATCAATTCAAGGCTAACAATCTCTCCTTTTTTGATATGATAAAACTTAAAGATAAATTTGCTTGGTAAAAAAAAAAAAAACTTTCTTTAAGACATTTAAGATTTTGAAAAACATTTTAAAAAACTCATTCTTAAACAATGCATGGCAAAACTCCCCCTTAATTTATACATCCTAATCAGACACAACTTAATAAACATATGTTAGACAAATATGTGAAATAAGAACAATAAACATATACATGTCAAGCACAAGCAAATTTGTCAATATGATATTTCTCCCTATTTTTGTCATAGCAAAAAGCATGAGCATATTAATGAGCAAATAAACACAAAGAGGCATCATTAATAAATATATTCATGAAAAAATTTCCCTCATTTTTATTTATGCTCTTTATAACAAATGTTTAAGTTCCTATATCAACTACTATAAGCATACAAAAAGAAATATCTCTAAACTCTCTCTCCATTTTTGTCATTTCAAAAAAAAAAAAAGATCAATTCAAGGCATAGGACAAAAAGCTTGATACCAATAATATCAAGAGTATTTTGAATGCATGTAATCAAGTGTAATATGTACAATGAAGTTAATATACATGTATTCAAGCACAAAAGTATAAGTGTATCCAATTTTAGCATTTTTGCACCAGTAATTAAATTTACTACATAAAATTTATGAGCAAAGGATAATGAATGATATGCAATTTACTCATAAATCATGTTAGGATAAGATGTGCTTAGAACCTAAAACATCAATAGTAATTAAACATAAATTCAAGCACATGCATACAAGCTCATACCAATTATTATGGATATCAATTGTTAAAAATATGTTATCAAGAAGCATACCAATTGTTATCATAAAACAAATCAAGCAAAATTGTATTCTAAGATTTCTCTTCATTTTCAAACAAAGGATTAATCAATTTAAGGCACACACAATTTTGCATGAAAGGTATAAGCTATATTAAGGATAGGCACATAAATAAGCACCTATACAAGTTCAAAAATCTTTAGCAATTTTGATACCAATTGTTAGCAATTTTATTCAACAACTTTCATATAACACACATACTTCAAGCATATGAAAGATTCATTCAATACATGCATAAATGATAATAGTAATCTTTTATAAGCTATCCTATCTAAATAATAACAACAAACTCATATGTATTTAATAAAGCATGAATACTAATAAGCAATAAGGTTCAATCATCATGTCCTAACAAAGATTATATAAGCATGATTTTCTAAACATGATGACTACATATGCTATAGCAAAGAAATAATGAAAGCGTAATTATTCAAATATATTTCAAATTATTTTAATGCAAAGCAATGTACTTAACTCAAACATATGCAAGTATTCCATCATATATTTTAATCAAAATCATACAAGCATATGCAAAAACATTTCAAATCACATATAACAATATACCCAAAAAAATGCAAACCTTTAGACATAATATGGTACATGCTATCTCAATGGACTCAATCAATGAATATGTATAAAGAAATCAATCGATTTAACTCATATCCATGTTCAAAGATTCATGTATTGACCAAATATTCATGCATTAAAACTATTAATCTCATCAAAGCAATTAAGAACTAGGCATGAATATCAATGAAGGTGAGTTAATTAATCAAAGCTTTCAAAACAAATATTAGAACAATATCTACCAAGTGGCTTGGTGATTAATTTGTGCAATGTGTTCATATATTCAACCACAAAATCATATATTTGCACATATTAAAGCAAGCATATATATACACTCAAACTCATACATCATATCATAAAGTTGATACATTTACCTCTATCTATGTCAAGCTTTGTTGTTGTGCTCATTTGGCTTTGAATTCTCCAATCCACTTCATTTGACCAAAACTAGGCTTGATTGATGAGGATAACATGCTTTGCTTGCTATACTTGAAATATAAAAAATGTAGACTCATTCATACTCACTTCAAGTTCTCCTAGCATTGACTTAGAAAATATTCTTGACAAAAAAATGTTCATTAATAGTATCAAGAATAACAATTGATAAAAATTATACCAATTGTTAGAAGTGAATTCCATATTCTAAGTCATTATAGGCAAATAAAAATTTATTCACTAAGCACAAGTTACTAATTACAAGAGAGATATATACTTAAGCTAGAGGCCATATATTCAATTTAAACATCAAATAACACAAGAATGGCACTAAAGCAAAAGCTCTCATGTAATGTGCAAAAATCAAACCTCTTAAATCATTCATGAACACAAAATAGACATATGCAATATTCATTATATTCAATAAATCATCAAGGAATATGTCAAAATAAACTTTAGGTCATATGAAAACTAAAAACTCAAGGAAGACATATTTATTATCAAAAACATATTTAAGAAAATTTTAGCACAAAAGCATAAATATATCTACACAAATTATAGGCCATAATAAAAAATGATTTAAACTAAAAATAAGCATCATAAGAAAATCCCTAACTTAGGTCATATTACAAGCATGTCAAGTAAAGTTCAATCATATTCATATAAGCACACACTTGACAAGAGTAATAGATGAACCAATAACACATATCATTTAAAAAAATAGTTCATCAATTTAAAATCACAAATCAGGAGATAAAACATTTAAGCACAAGAGCAGGCATATCACACATGTATTTCACAAATTAAGAAATAAACAATTTAAGCACTTTCAAATTACAAGTATTAAAGTCAAGTTGAATCAATCATCATATGAGCACATATCTTGACCAAAAACATAGATGAAAAAAAAATCAATATATATCTTTTAAGCACATAAAGTTCATCAATTTGTTAACAAAAAAGAAGAAATAAATCATGAACTAATAAGGGTAAAGAATTAAAGCATATTTCAAGATTATAAAAAAAAAATCAAAAGATAGACAATCAAACATCAATATTTATGATTTAAGCACAAGATAATCATCAATTTCTAAAATCACAAATCAAGAGTTAAAACAATTATGCATAACACAATCAAATTTAAAGAATTCACAAGATCTAAGCATTGTAAACAAATTAAGCAATTTTAAATATCATGATCATATAAGTATGTTAACAATCACAAATCAATATGTTTAAAAATCACAAAATCATTTTCATCATGCCAAAATCATTCAAACAAATATATTTATGCAAAATACAATAGGATAAATCATTCAAAGCTTAATATTTTCAAGATTTTTATTTTTGATATTTTAAAGCTAATTTTTGCTTTAAAAAATCTTAATAAATCTTATAACTAGTCAAGCTCATTTTTAACCATCTTGAACCATTTCAACAAGTTTCAAATGACAAAACAAAGTTGTTCAAGTGGTCATTTGGCATTAGAAACAAGAAAATCAAAAAGTAAACTCTTAATCCCATATTTTCATGAAAAGGCTATTAAAATGGGCAAATATGTTTAAACACACATTTAAGCTCTTCAAACCATTTAGAAAAGTTTTATATCACATTTAAAAAAAAAATCCAAATGATTTTTTATGCCCATAATTGTTCAAAAACAAAATTTGACATTTTAAGCTTCAAAATCCTTTGAAACTTGCATATAACACTATGAAAAATTAAAAACAATGCAAGTTATCAAGTTTTCTTTGTTTAAGCAAGTTTAAATTATTGAATTCAAGATATTCAAATTTATTTTACAACTAAAAACTTGCTAAAACAAAACTTCATATTTTAAGGCTTGACTCTAGCAAAAATCATTTTCAAAGCAAAACATAAAATCTCAAAATCATTAAGCTTTGACTGCTCCCCTTAAGTTTAGCACGTAAATAATTATACCAAGCATCAATAAAAAATTCATCAACAAAATTATGCTTAAGCAATTTAACACCACAAATAATTTCAACAAGCATCTCAAACATATTTAAGAGCAAAATAAATGCATATTCAATTCAAGCTCACATTTTCTCAAGATTATGCAACCTATGTATTGTAATCAATGTCAACCAAATTTTTCATAATCAATTAAGCATTCATATTTCATCAAGAATAGATAACCAAATTCAAATTCTCTTAAAATAAAAGTTTAAACGTTACCCATCTCCATTGTGTGTTTAGAGTATTCAATCTTTAATCTTATAGCTCCTTGCTTTAGCATACTTACAAGAGATAATCTCATTTGATTTTTGGTACCCAAATTACTTTGGGTCCTTGAGAGTTAGTGATCAAGTCTTTTGTTCCTTTAGGAACCCATACTTACCTAATTTTAAGTGAAACTTTTTTTAATAGGACAAGTATGTATAGTATGATCATGAAAATTATAAAAATTACATTTAATCATTTTAGCACTTAAACTATTATCTAAAAACTCTTGTTTTTCATTCATCAAAACATCAAATTTCCTTTTCAAATCAAAATTTTCTTTTTCTAAAATTTCATACCTATTTTGAGAGGTTTCAAAATCTATTTTCAATTTTTCATTTTCTTTTTCCAAAACATTTTTTACATTCATTAAAAACTCATTCTCTACATTACACTTTGAAATCATTTTCTTATATTTCCTAATAATTGATTCACATTCAATAAATAGCTCATTATAAGCATCTTGTAATTCATCAAAAGCATATAAATTTGAATAAATAGAATTAGAAGTTACCTCAGGATCTTCAAAAGTCATGAGACATGATGTATTTTGGATAGATTGTTGTCTTTCATGTATTTCATCCAACTTCTCCCATATCTCATTTAAGGTTAGACACTTTGATACCAAGTTAAATTTGTGAGAGTCAAGAGCTTCATATAGTAAGCACTTGGCTTCGGCATCATCCATCACTTGCTTCATGTAGTTTACATCATTTAAAGGAATTTCAAGCCTTTTTTCAACCACATTCCAAGCTCTAAAACCTTGGGCCATTATGAACATTTTCATCCTCCTTCTCCATTCACAAAATTTAAATTTATCAACCATAGGAGCTTTAAAGACTTCTTCACTATCTTAGAACCAAAATTGAGCTATAGGATCTTTACTCAAGGTGTTTAAACTTACAAAAAGAGACCAAAGCTCTGATACCAATTGTTAACTTTTTAGGTGAGATAATGATTCAAGAGCGAGGTGAATTGGATTTATCCAAATTCTTTCCAAATAAATGATTTCAATATAATTGAATTGAAATTAAAATAATAAGCACTTTTGATGAAAAGATGGTGCAAATAATAACAATTAATGAACATAAAATCAAATATAAATAACAATAAACTGTAATGAGATAGGGATAGAGAAATCAAACACAATAATTTATAGAGGTTCAGTCTTTCTCCACAAGGCACCTACATCCTCTCTCTTGATTGTCCACACCAAGGTTTTAATCCACTAACTGAAGAAAAATTCTTACAAGATACATACCTATCTTGTACTAAATCTTTATATTTTTCTCAAGGCTTAGATAACAACCTTTACTTTTACAATATCAAGAGGATACCTCACCTCTTACTTATAAGATAACCTAAATAATTTTTGCAAACAAAAATACCTCTCAAGGTTGAGTGTTTGCCTAATGAAGTACAAAGAAAATGATGACTGATGCACAACAATATTTTGGATACAAGAAATATAAAGGATTTTAAATTTAAGCTTTAAAATTTTTTATTTCTTTGAGAGAATAAAAGTATGACTTGTTTGATCTTACTCTTTGATTCATCAATCTTTTTAGTGTGTTAGAGTGGTCAATATATAGAGAAATTGAAGAACTAGCCATTGGGAAAGGTTTGGAAGAAGAAATGCTCATTGGAAGCATAAAAACTAGCCGTTTGAGAGTTTCTGCCTAAACCTGATCGATCCTTTCCATGAGGGGATCGATTAGTTCAAGTTTTATGCCATTTCCACTTGAAAAACATGACTCGATCGATCAGGTAAGAGACCCAATCGATTGGTTCAGTTAGGGGATTGATCCTGCCACCTAGAGGATTTGATCCTATCAAGCTACATTATTGTATCCTATTTTGTACTCTACTTATTAATTTTATCATATCATTAGTTATATAAATCCAAATTATAAACCATTTAAAGATTTAGAAATTGGACTTAAAGGTCTTTCTATCCATATAAAAATCATCATTTTATTCATTTGTGTATGAATTATAGTGAATTTTCAAATCTACCCTTTGTGTAGTTTTTAGATAACTACAAAATGTCTAGTAAAAATTCAAAATCTTTTCTTAGAAAATTTGAATTTTGATTTTGTTAATCCATAGGAAAGTAGACTCAAAGAGCTTTCTAACCGTATAAAATTTAAATATTAAAGATTTGTGAATTAATACAGGAAAATAAAACAAGTTTAATATTGTAAAACTTTATTCTTGTAAAATAACTTTCTCAAGTTAATCTATTTCTCAAAACCAATATTATTAAAATTGTATTAAGTCCAAAATGAATAAATTCACATTACAAACAACAATTGGACTTTCATTTAAGCTCAAATAAATAATCTTAAAGATACTTTTCATTTGAGAAATAAGAAAACATAACGAAAGGTTTGTTTAAACTTTGAAAATCATATTATTTATTTAGTACCAAAATATAAAACTTAAGAACATATACTAAATAAATCTTTTTCAAAATCTTGATCAAGCTTATTTAGCTTAATGTTTTTTTATTTCAAAATAAGGATCAATTCAAGGCTAACATGTTTAATGAGTTTAACTATTCATAGCGATTCCAAACCTATTTTGCTTGTTCTAGCTCTACTTTCATTAAAAAACTTATTGAGGGAATTTTTACTTTAATCGGTAACATAGCTTTCATATCATAGATCAATGAAAATTGGGTGACCCCAGTAAAGGTTCTAATTGATGTTCTATAAGCATACAAGGTGAAAGGTAATTTCTCATGCCTATCTTTATAAGTATCGGTAATCTTTTTCAAGATTTTCTTGATATTTTTATTTAGAGCTTTTACCGGTCCATTCGTCTTCTGATGATATTGTGCTGAATTATGATGATGGATTTTGAACTGAGTGCACACTTCTTTCATCATTTTATTATTCAAGTTTTTGGCATTGTTAGAAATAATCTTTTTTAGAAGCCCATATATGTATACTATCTTTTTCTTTATGAACTTTTATACCACCGATCGGGTAACGTTAGCATACAATGTAATTTTTACCCATTTTGTGAAATAATCAATTATCACAAAGATGAATCTATACCTATTTGAAGCTTTCAAAAAAATAGGACCAATGACATCTATGCCCCACTTAAAGAATGGCTATGGAGGAGCCAAAACATGCAAAACTGATGGAGGAGTAAGAATCTTGTCAGTATAAATCTGACACTTATGACATCTTCTAGCATAATCAATATAATTACTTTTCATTGTCAACCAATAGTAGCCATCCCTTATAATTTGTCTAGCCATCATTGATCATTTGCATGTGTCCCACAAACCTCATCATGTATTTCTTCAAGAATTTTCTTTACTTTAACTGCATTTACACATATCAGAAGTACTAGATCTCGGTTATTTTTTTAAAGAATATCTCCATCAAGGAAGAAACTCATAGCCAGCCTTTTGATAATCCTTTTATCAATTTTTATTGTACACTCTAGATATTACTGACTTTTGATATATTGAAGAATATCATTATACCATGGCTTTCCATCAACTTTTTTTTTGACACATGAGCAATGTGCTGGTACATATTTCACGTCTAGCTTGATGGGTTGGATCTTAATATTTGCATTTATTTTTATCATTACAGCCAAACTAGCCAGTACATTGATAATCTGGTTCTTTTCTCTAGGTAGATGCTCAAATTAAACTTTTTCAAATTGCTTGACTAACTCAAAGATGTGTTTATGGTATCAAATCAACTTCGAATGTCTCGTTTCCTATTTACCTCATAACTGATAGATGACTAGTGCTGAATCTCCAAACACATCCAAAACTTTGATTTTCCTTTCAATTGTTGCTTGTAGACCTATAATAAAATCTTGTATTCTATCATATTGTTTGTGCAATTGAAATTCAATTTAACTGTGATGGGACAATAGTGTCCAATAGGAGATATTAAAATTACCCCAATACCTTGACCTAAAGTGTTAATAGCTCTATTAAATACATCTTTTAAGACTTTTCAACAGGTTCATTTTTTTCAATGACTATCACATCTTCATAAAAAAAAAAAAGCAAGCTTCATTGGTTTATAATCTTCAATAGCATGATAGATAATGAACTTGACTATTGCACTCTTTTTTAATAGCCTTTTGAGTTACATAAATAATATCATTATTTGAAAGCATAACTTGCCATCACATTATTCTCCTTATCAATAAAGGCTTTTTGAAGATATACTTGATAAGATCCAACTTTGTTATAAGCCAAGTAGTGTGATAAAGCATGTATCACCTAAGCCTTCGAGCTGTCTAGGCTAGTGCACATTATATATTCTCTAATGGTACTTGGACTTATAATTAGTGAACTTTTTACTCAGGTAGTAAATTGCTTATTCTTTCTTGTTGGTTTCATTTCTTTACCCCAACACATATCCCATTAAATTTTCATGCATCGTTAGGCATAAAAACAAAGGCTTTCCTGGAACTGGTGACATCAACATGGGTAGATTTGAAAAGTATTCTTCAACTTTATCAAAAATTTCTTGGCATTTATCATTCAATTCTCCTAGATCATGTTTTCTAAAAAGCTTGAAAATGGGATTGCACTTGTAAGTAAGTTGAGAGATGAAACAAGCAATATAGTTCAATCTCCCCACAAAGCCTCGCACTTCTTTTAAGGTATGAGAAGGGGATAAATTCTAAATAGCACATATTTTATCTGGATCCACTTATATTCCCTTTTTACTAACCATAAAGCTCAATAGCTTTTCTAATTTAGTACTAAATGTACACTTGGCAAGTTTTAACTTCAGTTGGAATCTTATGAACCTATCAAACAACTTTTTGAGATTGACTACATGATCTTCTCTTTCACAAGATTTGCAATCATATCATCCACATATAATTTTATCTTTTTGTGTATCATGTCATGAAAGAGAGTCATCATCATTTTTTAATGAGTAGCACCAACACTTTTTAACCCAAAAGTCATGACTTTGTAATAAAATGTCCTCCAAACGATCACAAATGTTGTTTTCTTGATATCCTCTTTAGCTATCTTAATCTGATTGTAGCTTGAGAAGCCATCCATAAAGAAAAATATGGAATGTCTAGTAGCGTTATCTAGTAGGTAACAATATAAGGTTGAGAAAAATTATCCTTAAGACTTGCCTTATTCAGATCTCGATAATCGACACATGTTTTCACATTTTCATCCTTTTTAGGAACAAGCACTATATTGGCTACCTATTCAAGATATTTTACCACTTTCAAATATCTATAATCAAATTGCTTTGGCACCTCTTCTTTAATTTTCAATAGCATCTCTAGCTTCATACGCTTTAGTTTTTACTATACTGGCTTGCAATCTGATTTCAATGGTAATTTATGCACTATAATATCAGTATTGAGCCCTGACATATCCTGGTAAGACCATGCGAATACATCTACATATTCTCGAAGCAATTCTTCTAGCCTTTACCTATTAGGTGGTGAAAGAGACATGCCAATTTTAACTTTTCTTATATTCTCATCATTCCCCAAATTCACTAATTCGATAATTTCCTAGTAGGGCTTAATTGGCTTATCTTCGTGTTTAATTAATTTTAATAAATTAGGCGATAATGTGTAATTATCTAAATCTTCTTTATTATCAAGTTTGTTAACATGAATTGAATTTTTGAAAGTGAATCCAAGATCATTATCATGATTATCTTCGTGTTCATTATTTGAGACCCTATAAAAAGGTAAGATAAAAAGAATATTGGCACTTAAAAGTATAATGGCAAGAAAATGATAAAGGAAGAATGGAAAGAAAAATGAAACGAATGAATGAAAATGAAAGCAAATAGAAAAAATGTAGACGTATCTTCTAAGTCTTTTATTATACAAAAAACATAAACACACCACAAAAGGTCTCCTAATGCTCATAGAGCACAATTAGGGATTTAAAGTTTTACACTACATTACTTTTTAAGAGTTTTAAAGACAACATGTTGCTTTATGACTTTCCAATTATCTAGCTTAAAATTTGGAGGGTAAGGATGCACGAATAGCTCTTTATATTGACTCTTCTTTTCTTTTTCATCTACCATCTGAATGGTTAACTAAAAAAAAAGCTTCATTCAACTTGCAATTGGGGTTTTAAGTGTATCTGAGTAAATACATCCTCTCGAATGAAAAAAATCATAGATGTAAGGAATGACCATCAGCTTTGACTTTGGCTCATATCTTCTAAGTTTAGCCATTTTTTTCTTTTTTCTCATTCATGATTGTCATTCTGTCTCCTATTATCGATTTATAACCTAAGCCAAATTTATCTTTCTTATCATTTATTACAAGCGGCTTCATGATTCCTTATAGATTCTTTTCAAGTCTAGCTCTAAATTGCCATCCCATCCTGATAAACTGCTTGACAACCATTTTAGTAGTCGTAAACAGGTGCGACGAGTATAATTTAGATCCTTTAACCACATATGTTGCATTAAAAATCTTAAAAGATCTATAAAAGCACTTACCATTTTTGCATAAAGAGTATTTATTGATTGGGTTACTAGTAAATCTTTTTTCTTACCATACATGTAAGCTTTCCATCAACAATGAATTTGACTTTCTGATGCAATGAGGGTGGAATAGCACCTGTAATATGAATTCATGACTTTTCTAACAAGCAACTGAATGAGGAAAAGATATCTATAACTTGAAATTTCAGATTAAAAGTGCAAAGGCCAATCTGTAATGGTATTTTTATATCTCCTAGCTCCTCTTTTCAAGTCCTAACGAAAGCTTGAATAACCATATTACTAGGCTTTAGTAAGATCCATCAACTAATAGTTTTGCCAAAGTAGTCATAAGTATAACATTAATTGATGAGTCGCTGTCAATCAGAACCTTAATCATTATATGACTCTTGCACTTTACAGTAATATGGAGAGCCTTGGTACTTCATCGACCTTCATGAAAAATCTTTTCATCACTAAAAGAGATGTAGTTTAAGTTGCCAAATTGTTGACAAACTATTTCACATACTTAATAGATATATTATGAGACACATATGCTTAGTTGAGCACCTTCAGTGGAGTGTTATAGTGTGACTCTGAGCATAGTAACAATGATAATAGTAAAATTCTAATTGGCATCTTGTTTAACTATTCTACCATGCTATTCTCGTTATATTTTATTAGCTTTAAAAATTCATAAGCTTCATTCTCAGAGATTAGCTTTTAACATTATTTATCAAGGACTGTCATAGGATTACTTTGACTTCATTCTTTTTTTTTTACTTCTTTTTTTTTTTAGCTTTTTTTAACGTTTTTGGAGTGTAACATCTCCCACTCCGAGTTATATCTATTACGCTCATTATATTTACAATATCTGAATTGACTACAACATCACAATCATACTTTTATGATACTACTTCGATTCTGGTATGAAAAAGGACTAGGCAATTTAATTGTCACTATTGGTCGAGAGATGGGCCTTTCTGGCCTTAGGGTCAACTTTTCATCATAATAGATAGTCATTGGTCTATGTACATACCTATCTTTTGAATTATAGTAGACACTTCAGCTTTCATCAAATCTTTTTTTTCTTTATAAAACTCTATCTGACCCATATCCATCAACTTTTGTACCTTTTAATAAAATTGGTCATAATTTTTGATAAAATGTCCTAATGCATTTTTATGATAATCGTAACTCTTGACTGAGTTAATCACTCTAGAGCAATTCTAAGGCTTTATTGACTTCAACATATTAGCCTTGACTAAGGCTTTAAACACCTTAGCAATTAAAGTTTTGACTTCATCTATCTCTCTTTTCATGTAGCTCACTTACTCATCAATCAAAGCATTTATTGATGATCTAGAATGATTTGGTAAAGGGTTTCCATTAACATTTGGAGTCTCTCATTAGTTGATATCAAAGTTTAACACCTATTCATTAATTAACCCTTACACTTTACGCTTCAAAGTAGTGTAATTTTTCATAGAATGATTCGGGTTTCCATAATGCTAATCACAATGTGCGTTAGGATCATACCATTTGAAAAATGAAAGTTTCAAAGGTTTAACAATAATATGGGCTAGTAAATGTTTTTCAACAAGTCAAGGGTACAAATCTATGTATGTCATAGGGATAGGGTTAAAACTGATTTTTTCTTAGGTATATCTTAGGGTTTTTGGAACACTATTTGGATTGGGTCTCCATTCTGGTCTAGTAGGTGAAATAAGATGGTTGTATGAATAGGTGGGTGTTCAAAAAGATGGCCAAAAATAGGGTGAATAAAATGGTTGTTACAGCAGCTAATACGATTAATACGGATGAAAGATGGATGTAACATTATTTTTGGGAGAGTAATGGGTTTAGTACACTAGTGTGGGGTATGACATGAAACTTTTGAGCTGTTATCCCACATAGTTCACTGCTTGGGCTTTATTTTCTTTTTTTTTGAGAACTCCACCTTTTTTTTGCTTCACTTGTCTTTTTTACATCGAGCTTGCCATTCTTTATAATGTTTTCAATAATCTCTCATGATATCACAGTATCTACAAAGTTCTTGGTTGCATTACTTATCAATCTTCCATAGTAAGACATTTTTAAGGTATTTATAAATAAGACAGTTATCTCTTTCTTAATGAGGAGAAATGGTATTTTTATGGCTACATCTTTTCATCTATGTGCTTACTCTTTGAAATTTTTTGTTACCTTCTTTTTCATGCTCTATAAAGATAAATAATTTGAAGCTAGATCGATGACATACTAATATTATGTAAAGAATGCCCTCATGAGTTCTTACCAAAAATGAATATAAGTTATATTTAGTTGAACATACTATCTGGATATAAAACCTATAAGGTTATCTTGAAATACATGCATCAATAGCTTTCTATCATGAGTATATGCCTCAATCTTAAGATAATACATGGTAACATTAGTCATTGAGCATTTTATGTCATAATATTTTTCAAATTTAGAGACCTTGAATTTAGATAGAATGACCACGTTTGAGACCAAACAAAGCTTAACTGTATCTGTAGAGCCATAAAAGTCTATTCTCTCTACGATTCTAAGTCTTTCTTCTAATAATTTTATCTTTTGCTGGGCACTGTATCTATCACTTTCTCAAATGTCTTCATTCTTAGCTTTTCTCTCTCCTTAGGATAATCCAAGTCAGGAATCAAGATTGGTTTGGGTGATTGTTCTACCAAGACAAGATTAGCAAAATTTTGGAACTATCTTAGAGCATATATGGATGTCATTCTTGGATAAGGATAGAGATATCTTTCAAGAGTAGAGATTTGCACTTGGCTCTTTGAAAAGGTTGGTTGGTCGTGGCTTAAATCCTAAAGGGTATGTAAGATCCATCATGTTTGGCAATTACTTTTGAAGGCTAGGATTTTCTTCTATCACTTTTTTTTTATTAAGATTCTTGAGCATATCCATTATCTTACTAAGATTCTCTTTTAGTTCTTTTTTAGCCTTCTCAATCTTATTAAATCAACTAGCCTGTTCTTGTTCTATGATTCTTGTTTAAGCCCTAGTGTTGTATAAATAACGAGTAGGTTAAGTTAAAATTTTTTATGGGTGAGCTATTTTTGAACCTTTATTACCATAAAATTTTAAAAATTAGAATGCCATATGTTGAAAATTTTACTTTTCATTTTTTTTGTGATTCTTTAAAAATAATATGGTTATTTAAAAAATGGTGCATATGATGCATGAATGTAAGTGAGAGGTATTTGTTCTTGGATGAATTTCAACACTAGAAATTTTCATTGATTCTATATAACTTTTATTACATAAGATTTATCATCCTAGAATTATATCTATAAAAACATTTAACTTACTCATAATGATCTTTAACCTCATTAAGAAAGTTTACTATGCACTATCCATATTCTTCTATGGGATTGACTTCTCTTCTTAACACCTCTACTTTTTCAACTATCTCACATGCCTTCTTCACTACCTTACAACTTGACTGGTCTGGTGCTTTGTATATTGTTGCCTCTCTAAGCTTTTTGCTTTCCATTTTATGCAAGCATCTCTTTTCGGATCACATGTGAAGAACTAATCTTTTTTCCTTCTCTGCCACTCATATATTATTGTTAAAATATGGTTTTTGTGGTCTTGCAGTAGCATTTCTAACCTTTGAATCACCTGGTGAAGCGATTCATTTTCATTTAATACTTTAAGGTGCTTGTTTCTCTCTCTTACAAGCATAGCCTTTAACCTTTCCTTTTCTTTTAATACTTTAAGCTATAAAGTATAATCATTCTCAATTCTAACATTCTTGAGAAATTTTGGTGACCTCTTCTTACTTTTCTTGAGCTTTGCCTTTTTATTAGTTCATTACCTCTCAGAGCTCATCTTTTTCATGTTGTCGACTAAGGTAAGACTTAGTGTCTTTTTCAGTCTTGAATTAAACTCGTAATCTCTTGTTTTGTTAGTGTAGATCTTTTAATTCATTATGGGTCGCATCCCGTTTGTTTATGACATTCTCTAATTTGCTTCCCTTATACTTCTACTTCGTATTTCAATTATCCCATCTTCTCATGGAGTCTCAAATTTTCTTTTCTTATTTCTTCTTTTTTAACTTCTAATTTTTTCCTAACAAGATCAAATTTTGATAATTGTACTTCTATTGAAAGGTTAGTTAATTAATGTGAGCCATCATCAGGAGAAAATACTATGTCTCTAAATCACTTTACTTTCTAAATTTGGTAATCAAAAGTGACTTTGTTAATAGGAGGCCTTAATCTCATTCTTCTCATTTTCTTTCATGTTTGGATCAACTACTCCTATATTCTTGGTGGATTAGATTACTCGTAGGTGAATTATACTTGAACCAAGTCATGAATGGTAGGAACGAACTGCTTTGCACCAAATTATCTCAATACCATCAATGCAGCGTAACTTGCCATACCTCATAGTCCTAGCAATGGTATCCATGTTTCATTTTCTCCTTGATACAATATGGGCACCTGGGGTATGCAAGGTGCCATCTATTTTATTTCATCCCTAGTAAACCTTCACAAGAATAGAACCCATTCTTCTTTAGTCTTCAATGTCAGCCATTGGCTTTTGTAAAATTCTTCAATTGATGCCTTGTTTCGAAGATACAGCTTTAAGAATGCACTATTTTCACACTTGAAATGACTTATAACCCACATATATAACAGTGGTGCACACCTTATAAATCATCATTTTTCATTCAATCGATAAAAATTCAATGACCTAATAGTTTCGGCTAAGACTACTAGTGTAGGATTAATTGTTTGGGTTTTAATTTGCTCAAAAAAATCCACCACTATTATCTTAATATAGCCTAAGATCTTTAAAAAGATTAGCATACCATACAATGCTAAAGTAAATACAGCCATGCCTTGATCACTATCTAGATACACTTGAACAAAATTATGGAAAAAGTCCTAATGGATACCAAGATGTTAACCTTTTGGCTTCACGAAAGAGTCTATGGTTTCCACTATAACTCCCATAGGCTTGGCCAACTTTTTACGATAACTTGATTTTAGCTTTTAGGTAAACTCTTTATTCCAACATTATAATTCTATCCCAAGCAAAATTAAGTACTCCTCAATGGTTGGTACCAAATCTTCCTAAATAAAAGAGAAACATCTATATGATAGGTCCAAAAACTTTATAGCTGCCCTGACTAACTGTCTTTTGATTACTACTGGAATAAAGGATGTAATCTGCCTATGCTTCTTGTAAAATCTTTTTTCTCACCTAATTGACCCTAGATGACAACCAAGTCTTCTAAATTATTCTGTGTGAGATCCAAATGTATCTTCGTGGGTAACTTAGACACAAAACCAATTGACAAACAATCTTCATTCTTTTGCTGGGCTTCATTTGACTAAACATGTACTTTATTATGTGACTTGTATGGGACATTGATGGAGGATGAGCAAATCTATAGTTCTAGAGGATCCGTGAAGAACTTATTGAAAAAAAGATGTCTTAGAGCAAATATCACGATACAAAACTGTATGACATGATTTATGTAAAAGCAAAAAGAAAGGAAAACAAAATTGAATTAGTATGAGGATGCGGTTTAAGATTAAAAAATAGTTTTTTGAGATTTTTTATTTTTTGTTTTGTTTTCAACTTTTATTCTTACATGTTTTGGACTTAGGCATTTTTTAAAAAAAAAGGTGGGTAAAGCTTTACCTAAGGTTGGCTTCTACAGCTTATTACATGTTTGGTTTGGATTGACATGCATCTAAAGGTTCCCAAATTGTTCTTCACTATTGTCCATGCTAGACTAGTAAGATATCATGATCCTCACCCATTACAGGCTATAAACAGAAATGGTTCAATTTGAGTGGAAGTATTTCACTTGTCATTGCGAAGGTTATCACTTCATGAGAGTATAGGTACTTTAGTTCCTTTTATAAGGGATAGAGCTTGGGTATAGAGCTCATGCATGAAGTGCAACGTGTCTTTGTGTGTGCAAATATTTCCTAATTTATTGAGAATAATATATACAAATGAACAAAAGGCATAAAAAATGCATGTGAAATTTTCTTTTTCTTTTCAATTTGTTTTTTATTTTTGATTGATTTTTGTTTTTTTATTGAAAAGGAATCAAAATCTGGGAACTTAAAATTAAATATCGATTAAGACTATTTCAAGTAAAATTGAAAATAATACATAGTTAATTTTGGCTTGACTCTTATAAAAAGACCTCTTTAATGGAGTCGCCAAACTGTCATAATGGTTTTGAAGTTGCTTGATAAATTTGGAAACAAAATGAAAAAAATGAAAAATAAAGTTACCATCAATCTTTTTTGGCTAGGTACAATTGGCCACTTATTAAAATTTATCTTTTTAATAAAATCTTAAAATTTATTAAAAAGATGATTTTAAGGTTTGTGAAACAGTATGGGTGGTCCAAGAGTAAGTTATGTGTGGGAAAGGATTAGCACCCTACAGCTCCTGTTTAAAACAGTACCAATTAATTATATGTTATCTATTAATTTTGACAAAAATAGTCTTAGTTTTGGTGTTTAAAAAGTAATTTTCTTGACTTCTTTTGTTTATCAAAATTTTGATATCTTGTTATTTTTATTCCATATTTATTGTTCCATTTTTATTCAAGAAAAATAAATTAGAACCCTTTTATTGAAATAATTCTTAAAATGTTCTAGTACATTGGCAACATTAGAATAATTCTTTTTCACCTAAAAATTTTGTAGGCATCGTTTCTCGAAATATCGTAGAATCTCATCCTTGGAGGGTTCATATTTACTTTTCATAAAAATGAACACATGTATGCAATGCAAATGGAAACATGTTGATACATACATTTTATTTTACTTTTCAAAATTTTATTTAGTTTTTATTAGAATTTTTGAAGAAAAGAAAAATTTTTATGATATTGAAGATTTATTATTATCCCATCATAACAAGATTGAGCTTTAATTGCACTAATAATATTGTTGAATATGAGGCCTATGTCATGGGTTTACAAGTTGCCATGGATAGAAAGATTAAAATTTTAAAAGTGTATGGGATTCAACTCTGGTTATTTATTAGTTGAAAAGAGAATGGGAGACAAGAGGCTCAAAACTCATCCCATATCATAGATATATCTTAAAGTTGATTAAGTAGTTTAAAGTAATCTAGTTTGAGCACTTATCTCAGAATAGAATGAGATTGTTGATACTTTAGCTAATTTGGTCGTAATGATCCAAATTGATAACAATATGGAGATTTAGGTCATTAGATTAGATGTTAAGGATGTGTGAGCACATTACTCCAATGTGAAAGAGGAAAATGATGGGAGGCCATGGTATTATGATATCTTACAAAATGTTAAGAATCAATAATACCCAAACCAAGCAACGGAGAATAATAGGAGAGTTATCAGAAGGTTGGCTATAGATTTTTTTCTATATGGGAATATTCTTTATAAAAGAGGTCGAGATTAGATGTTATTATGATGTATGGATGCAACTGAAGCAAAGAAGATTCTTGAGAAGGTGCATGACAAAATATATGGGGTACATGTAAATGTACATATGATGGTAAGGCAGATCATAAAAATTGGATACTACTAGTTGATATTAAAAAGTGACTGCATCAATTATACTTGAAAATATTACAAATACCAAATCTATGTTGATAAAATCCATGCTCTGCCTATTGCTTTATGTGTCTTGCCACCATCATGGACATTCTCTATGTAAAGCATATATATTATTAGTTTTATCACCCAAAGGCTTCAAATGAGCATAGATTCATTTTTGTGATAATAGACTACTTCATAAGGTGGGTGAAAGTAGCCTCATATAGAAGTGTGACATAATTCATGGTCTGTAAGTTTATAAAGAATGAGATAATATATAAATATAAACTCCCAAAAAAGATCATTTTTGCTGATGCTAAAAACTTGAATAGTAAGATGATGAAGGAGGTATGTATTCAATTTAAGATCAAGTACCATAACTCAGCATCATACCGCTTGAAGATGAATAGGGCAATGGAAGCCACAAACAAGAACATTAAAAGGATTCTAAAAAATATGATCGAACATTTAGATACTAGCATGAGAAGTTACCTTTTGCCTTTCATACTTCTTGAACATCAATACACATTTCTACTAAGGCAACACCATTTTTCTTGGTTTACGGGATAGAAATTGTAATATTGGTGAAAGTGAAAATTCCATCTTTAAGGGTCTTAAAGGAAGTAGGATTAAAAAAAGTCGAATGGATCTAATAGAGCTATGAACAGTTGAATTTTATTAAAAAAAAAACACACACACACAACACTATGCCATGATCAGTTATATCAAAAAAGAACATAAGAGCTCATGACAAAAAAGTCTAACCTCATCGTTTTCGAGAAAAAAAGTTGGTTTTGAAAAAAATTTTCCTAAGTCAGCATGATAGTAATGGCAAGTAGACATCGAATTGGGAAGGTTCATATATTGTGAAAAGGGCTTTTTCGGGTGAAACACTAGTCTTAACAGAGATGTATGAAGATGATTTTCCTAATCCCATATACTCTGATGCTATGAAAAAATACTTTGCTAAAAAAAGAAAAAAAAACAAAAGAACAAAAAAAGGGAATACTCAAATCAAAAATTCAAAAAAGCAATTTGAGTCTAAAGATGGTTCATTTAAGTTAAAACCTAGAAGTTAGATGAGAATAGTATAGAATCATTTGGGAATTCTTTAGCATGAGGGCTAGTATGTTTTGATGAGTTCTAAGGTATTTAGAACGTAGTGTGATTGAGTTTTTGAGAAAGAATTCAAGATATACTCTCATGATTATTTGATTAGCGCAAATATCTATCTTTGTAATCTTTTTTCCCCTTTACATTGTCTAGTTGTCAGAATTGTTCTATTATTTCTTTTCAAATAAAAGATATTCCTTTTTCTTTTCTTTATCATGTCTACATCTCAGTTTCATTCCTTTTCTTTCCTCTTAATGCCTTGTAAAGAATAAAAGAAATGTATGATTGCACTTTACTTCTTGAAATTGAAATTAATAAATGAATAATGAAATGAAAGATTCTTACATTACCTTAGAAAGTTTGAAAGAGACAAAGGCAAAAATGAAATATTTAAAACACGATAAGGACATTGAATTTATAAATGAAAAGGAAAGGTTTCGAAAAAAAGAAAAATATTGGTGCTAATATTGAATGAAAGAGATGATTAGGGACTAATTTGGTTTTGTTCTCATTCCCTAAGACTTGAAAACTTGGAATCCAAAAGAAAAAAGTCTTGAGAACCTACGTACTATAATTCGAAATGCATTAATTGCCATTTACATTACATGCATTGCATTTAAAAAATCTAGTGCATGTATATAGAAAATGGGGATAGTGCAAGATCCAGCATGGAAAATGCAAGTTTGAGGTTTTTCAGTAAACAAATTTCAAATTCTTGATTTAGAGGAAACTTCTAAAGTAAGATTTTAATTTTTGAAAAAAAAAAGAAGACATTTTAATAAAATTGATCATGGTTAAGAAAGATTTTTCAAAATTTTAAAGTTATAGAGCCTTTGTTCTAAATGAGCATTTTTCAATGTTAGGAATGATGTAAGACCTCCAACATAATCTTCCCTAATTTCGTCAAATGTAATCTCTAATATAGACTTCTGAGTGTGATGGTCCAAACCTTCGGATGTCATCTTTATTTTTTAGAAAGTTGTGTGCCTTTGTGTTGAAAAAGCCTTTGCTTTTTAAGTTGTGTTCTTTCATGTTGAAGGAGCTTTTACTTTTAAAAAAGTTGTATGCTTTTGTGTTGAATGACCCTTTTTTTTTTTTTTTTAAGTTGTATGCCTTCATGTTAAAGAAGCCTTTAATTTTTAAAGTTGTATGCCTTTCTATTGAATGAGCCATTGATTTTTAATAATGGTGTGCCTCTGTTTTTTAGGAACTTTTTTCAAAAATAAAATTTAATCATTTGGACTCAAACGTAATGGATATATATATATATATATATACACGCAATTCTTATGTTATAGAAACTATGCAAAAAGAGAGAATTATAGATACTCTATTTAGTTCGAAGCCCAAACCTATTAGGCTCTAACTCAATTCAAACCCAGTTGTTGAATTTTAGTTTATATATATTATTTTTATTTTTATTTTTATTGTATTATGTATATACATATATATATATATTTTAAAATCTTGTTTATCGTTTTTATCTTATCTTTATTTTTTTATCTCTTTAGTTAATTTAATTATTTAATTTCAATGATCTTGTTTTCGATTGATTAATTATTTGGTTATTTGAAAAAAAAAAGGAAAAATAGAAGTTTAAAATTTTATTAGCTAGGGTCTTAATAATCTCATGAGTTGAAAAAAATTTGAAGACAAATCATAAGTTCTAAAATTCAATCTGATCCTAAACTCTTATCTCTAAAGGACTTCTAACTATATATAAACCAAAGGCAAGCAGTGAATCAACAAATAAAAATTCGTAGAGGAAAAAATGGAGAAATCAAAAGACAGTAGCATTAGGCAATAAAGCTTTCAAGAATGTTCAAAATTTTTTGAGTTGTTTTGAAGATTGGAGTTGTGTAGTACTTTGATTTGAGTGAAATTAAGTATAAAAACACTTTTGGGGTATTTAAATCTATGGAAAAATAATTTTTTATTTTTTGGAAATTTTTTAGAAAATTTTCTAGAATCCAATTGAAATTTTCAGTGAAATTTAAAATTTTGACTACATTTTAACAACTTCCTAGTTTTCAAAGAAATTCTCAATTCTCGGTGACCGTTCTCCAATTTCCATTATCATTCCCAAAATTTTGGCAAGAATTTTTAATTTCTAGCAAGATTCGACAAAGAACCCAGATTTTGATGAAAATTTTGGCCACAAATGAATTTTTTGACAAAAATCTATAAAATCCAGCCACCGGTGTTCTTTTGTAGAAAGGGAAACAGAAGAGAGAGAGAAACAGAAAAAAAAGAAATCTAAAAAATAAATTCTTTTGGTTTTATACCAAACAGAAAAGTGTTGTTTTGAGCATTTAATTCCCCAAGATCTTCACATTTTACTGTTTAATCGACCCAACTTGCTATGTAACCTGACTTGCAAGCCACTTTCCAATAGCTAATGTGAGTCGAGCCGAGTCACAATCCAACACATTCCAACCACATTTGTTCCTGTAGTCAAACCACAATCTAAGCCGAGTTTAGCTAACACCATTTTTTGTATTTTTTATTTTATTTATTTTAATTGATTTTTTTCTCAACAAAATATATATTTAAAATAAATTCATGATTTCTACTAAACTGTATGAGAACTTTTATGGGTTAAAAAATTATTTCAAAATTATGAATTCTATCGAATCGTTGAAGAATTTCATAATAAAATTCCATAAAATGTAACTTTTCAATACTATCAAGCTATTTGAGGATTTAAATATTAAAATTAAGTCTTATCAAACTATTTGAAAACATAATGAGTTTTTATGAAAAAAATAAAATTTTTAATTTTATTAAATTATTGAAAAATTTAAATATCAAATTAAATCTTACCAAAATATTGGAAGGTTTAATAATTACTTTCTAAAAATTTCATAAATAAAGTTTTGAATAAAAATCTTATTAAATTGTTGGAGGACATACATCAAAATAAAATCTTGTCAAACTATTGAACGATTTTATTGATTGTTTTTTAATTAACTCCTAAAATACATTAATGAATGCAACAATGAAACCTTTTCAAAGTGAAACACTAGTCTTCATTAATATTTTTGAAATGAAAAAAATTCTCTTAAATTGTTACAAAATTATTGGATTAATTTTAAGATTATTTTTAATATTAAATTTATTTCGTAAAATTACAAATATGTTCTAAGGATTGGATAACACGAAATCAACTAATACTATCCTTTGGATGAGCGTTGTGAAGGTATTAAAACTTTTCTCAAATGTAACCATACTTCTGAATGTGGCTTTAATTTAGTAAATTAAAATTTATCTTTTAAAGATATTTGAGTTAAAATTGATATTTCTCTTTAAAATAGGTCAGATTTAATTAAGTGACTAATTGTACCTAAATAAAAAATTTAATGACAACTTTTAAAATTATATCTAATGATAAGTTTATGAATTTATACATTATAAAACACTTTATATGTAATTTTGGAAAAAAAAAAAAAGCAAAATTTAAAACTCAAAAACTCAAAAAGCAATTCGTGCCTCCATAAATTCACTTTCCAGATTATCAGCCAAACTAGAAAATCCAAAAACAATGAAAATAAAACTTTCCAACAATTTATTTTTATTTCCTTGCTGCAATAACAATTGAAACCCAAAAACAATCAAATCCATTAAGGTCCCGTTTGGATTTGACTGAACTTTCGGTAGACGTTCAGTTGTCATGAAATTTCGCGCCAAACGTAAGTTAAAATCATTTGGATGCAATCGCCTCGTGCATTTGAGGTCAGTGGGCTACATTTTTTTCACTGATAAAAATTGGTCTGGCCATCCGTTTGGGCTTTTTTTCGTTTACCCTTCACATTTTTATTATATTACAAAGATAACAATATTTCTATAATTTAGGATTTTCTTTTTTTCTTAATTTTGTTTTTTATTTAAAAATTATAAAATCTTTTATTAATTTAATATATATAATTTTTTATTAATTTTATTACTTTTTTTTAAATTTTTTATTAGCAAAACTAAATTTATTTTAAAATAATTTAATAATTTATTAATTTTATAAATATTAAATAATTCAAAATTTTTATTAATATAATTTTTATTTTAATATCTTTAATGATCATTTTTCTTTTCATTATAATTTTATTATCATCATCGTTATTTTTGTATCAAAATATATATCTCGTAATTAATTTTAATTTCATCACTACAATATTCAATTTCACTATTATAATAAATAATTTTATTTTCACCATTATTTTTAATTTTATGAGAATCATTGTTAGCGTCCATCAAAATAGATCTTAACTCTCAAATTCAATTACTCATATCTTATTATCGCAACAATTCAATTCATTCAAATTAAAATTTCTTTAATCGAAGCAAGGATTTTGGGACCGAAAATAAATTAAAAAAGCTCAAGATTTTAGATATTGGGCAATTAACTGAAAATTTAAAATAACCAGAGCTAGAACTTTGAATATAAAAATAGCCTGATAGGAGTCTTCAGTGACAACATTAATCGAGGAGAAATTAGGTTCTTACAATTTTTAGTTTTTTGATCATTCCAAGTGTGTCCTCTTCAAGAATTATGCAAGGAAATCTCCTGACCTTACAAATTCCAAAGCTCAAAGTGTTGCAGACGCTTCGACAACAAAGAATTCCTAACTACTTGTAGTATGCTAGCTAGAGCATCCAACACTTTTTCTTCTCCATTCCGCGCCACACTACCAACACCTCCAATTTTTTTTTTTTTTATTAATTAATCTAGGTGGTGATGACTTTGTTTTGGTGGTTGAAGGATTGGAATTTTAATTTAGTAGTTTGGGTCTGAAAGGTGAGAAGATGATATAATCTGGGAAGAAGACAAATAAAAAAGAAAGAAATTGAGATTGAAGAAGAAAATTTTAAAATAAGGGTGGAATGGGAATTTTGTTTCAATTAGTTTGATCATGTGAAGAAAATTTGTAAAATTTTAACTCTGTAAGTCCTTATAGTAACGGCAGGAAAGCTCCGGATTATAAGTTAGAGAATAAACACTTCAAAGGTAAATGTGAGAAACGCGAATGCTGCAAAAGATGTACGTGAAGTTTATGTTAAATCATTTTAGTAATTTTTAAATTTTTTTATTACTTTAACAAAAATATTAGATAAATTATTTATATCCTAAATAAATAATTTAAATATAATTATATGTAGTTTGTTATTTTTATATTTTCTTATTTATCATATGTTATTCATACGTAATTATAGATAATATAATAAAATTTTAATTAGATAATTTTATATTTTTTTAATTAAACATAATATATATATATATATATATATATAATATAACAAAACGTAAGAATCACTCATTTTTTTTAAGTATACAAAATTTTTAAAATTACTTTATTACCAAAATCTTAGAATTGACGAACCAGAGCCTTAAATAAGCATACTATATGCACATCAAAATCTACGTTACTTTCAAAAACCAGAGTCACTGGCTGAACATATGGAATAGCTAAAAAAAAAAAAAGGTTACGGACATGGTTAGCATTTCAGAAGGAAAAAGCAATAATAAAAACATGTGAAAGGGGTGAACCTAAGTCCAATGAATCTACCGAGAAGTACTAGTACTCGATATTAAATTCAACTTAATTTTCAAGTTCCGAAAACAGAAAAAAATAAGACGATAAGTCGTCTGATAAACTAGACAGCCGCGATAATACCCAACGGCTACACCTCGTTTCGAAGAAAACTAAAATCAAATGTCACACTTTATTCGTACATGCGTGTCGACACCATTTTGTCATCTTCTCTGCAAAAATTATGCAGGTTAATTAAGAAACAGAATAGCAAATTCATGTATTTGTATATGCTTATATATTTTATGTTTAATATATGTAATATATAAATTATTATATTATTTTTATTGATATATTAAATATTTTTTTTTTATTTTATCAACTTCATTTATAATTTTTATTAAAATTTTAAATTATATTAATTTTTTTCATATAATTTTGGTACAATATTATAATTTTATATTTAAAATTATCAAAATCTAATTATATGGATACGCTGGTTGAAGTTTAATAAGTTTAAGTTGGATATGGCAGAGCAGTTTTCGTGCTGCCGACAGTTCTTTTACTGGGGAAATATATTGAAATGCATACATCCCAATGATGAATAATTTATTCAGATACATAGTATGGGTTTCTTTTTAATAAGAGTTTCTAAACATTAGTGGGTTATAGTAATTGATATTTGGAACTTGCAAAACTCTTTTTGACCAGGACTTATTGGGGCTGCTAAAGTTCATTATTGCGAAGGAGATTTGCCAATGCTACGTAATTGAGATGATATCAATATGCTACCTGTATGCGTACGCAGGAGGAAGATCAGGATACATTATTAGGTTTTAGCTTGACTCGATTAAAAAATTTGAGGTTTATGACTTGAAGCTCGGCTCGAGCTTTATTTTTTATTTTGAACTTGTTTCGTAATTTAATTAAGCCTTTCGAGCTTGATTTAATAGATTTAATTAAATTTGATAAAATTATAAATATTAATATTAAATATTATATTTTTATAATTTATTTATATATTAAAAATAAAAATTAAATTAGATGTTTCAACTTTTGAAATCAATTATTAAATTATTTGAATTCAATTTAATTTATTATTTAAATAATTTGAGCTCAATAATAAACAAATCAAGCTCAAATTTATTTTTAAATTGGATTCAAATAATTCATAAATAGGATCACTCGTTTAACCCCCAAGGGCTAAGGAAGATGCATACCTAAACGTAACGTGAAACAAAAATAATAATAATAATAATAATAAAGTTATTCGTGGCATGGGTTTTGGAAGCAAAGTTTGGAGTTAGAATTAACCATGCACTTTCCACCTCCAAGATAAACGTTTTCTAGAAACTGGAAGTCCAAAAAGTAAATCTTCAAACACCCTTCAAGGCCTAAAAGATATCAGCTGTTTCTGCAACATATATATCATTGCCATTTTCAGATGCTCAATTAATTCCAACTATATATATATATATATATGTATATATATTTGTTTCTTCTATCAATTTCTATGTGACATTGTCTACACTAAGACCCAAAAGAGAAGCCGAACCCAAGAGTAGACAAAGAAAGTAAAGGAAAAAACAAGGTGAAAAGGAAAGAAAGAAGGGGAAAAAAAGTGCTAAGTGCTCACCATAAATAAATAAATAAAATTAAAGTCGAAATGAAATTGACCGCACACGAAGCAAAAGTTGAAGAGTTTCGTGCTTAAGACCAGTCTCTCTGCATGTACTTATCATCCTTACACTCCCATCCCATATTCCATGTCCCCAGCTCCGAATACAGACAAACATACTTCCACCAATATTCAACCTTTTTTTTTTTTTTTCTCTATTGAGTTTCTCTCTAGAAATCACTCCAATTGTAGAGAAAGATTTACATAAAATTTATTAAGTAAATTTTATGAAATTTTTTATTAAAATTGATTAAATAAAAATTAAAATAAAAAATTAAAATTAATATATTGAAACTTTTTATTATATAAATCAAATATACAAATTTTAAAAAATTAAAAAATTATAAACTTTTTAAATAAATATTTTTATTAAAAATATTAATAAAATTTTTATTGTTAAATAATCACTTATCAAAATTAATTATAAAATGATATTTTCCATAATATTTTTATATGTTATTAATTTTTTATTAAATTTTATTAAAATTTTTGTTAAATTATTTTTTTATAAGTATTTTCACAACATTCAGCTAGAACATTTCTAATAAATTCTTCCCCGATTACACAACACAATTTAGGATCCCTCTTGTCTTTCTCTTCAGCTTATGAATCATTAATCGTTTCTGTTACTTTCTGGCAATAATTCTTCTTTCTTTTCCATTTTTTTTTTTTTGGGGGTAGGTTTGATGTTGAAAGTACATATGCCAGCTAATGCAAAACAGGTTTTATTATTATTAACAACATAAAAGAAACCAAATAGAAACAACAAAGCCGTTCAGAAGCAACAAATAGAAAGAAAAGAAAATCAATACTTTTAAAGCGAAGTTGGGTTGAATAGAAAAATTGGAGGGTTCTATACTATTAATAAAAATTTGTATTTAATTTATTATTTTCATCAAATTTAAAAATCAAATAATACATTATTTACGTATATATACTTTTATAAATATTACCTTAACTTGAAAATAATAGATAATGATTAACGTAATATTTTTCCCGAATTACATTTGTTAGAATTTTTCATAAGTAGATTACTATTAAGTAGTAATTTTAATTTAATAAAATTTATTGATAAATTTAATCATAATACGAGATAAACGTTAGAGTCCAATTAATTTAATATGATTATCAAAGTATGAGCTTTACACATTTTACTAAGTCAATGTAATATAATAGTTATGTAAGCATTTAGCCCAATAAACTTTTGATGAGGAGGTTACTACGATTATTTAATTAATAAGATTAAGTGTAATAACATATAGATCCATAGACTTATCGTTAGACATAGATTAAAAGGGTCACCACCAATTTTTTTTTGTTTAGGTGTGATGGGTCACCTGATAGAATCTGTCTCATTAAAAGAAGAGTTTCAAGATTGACTTAAGTATCTTTAAATAGTATATTCTAATCCACGAAATTATATTTTAGATTTGAGAGTACGATTACATATGAAGAAGGTTATAACACCCGTATAGCACCTATCTAAAGATTGTACTAGTTTGATTTCAAATTATCCAAGCCTTAACCATATTTATAATTTACCAAAATATTTAATATTGAAAATTGATCTTGAAATTACTCCAATAGTCTAGTAGTAAATTAAGATAATTTTTTCACCTTAGAAGTATTTATAGAGACTAGTGACTTATTATGAAGAGACTCCGTTGTCGAATTCATTAATACATTTTATATAGAAAATAGTTGGTAAAATTTTTTAATAGTTTGATAAGATATACTTTGATGTAGATATCCCAATAGGTTGATAAGATTGTATTGTAAAATTATTTTTTTTAAAATGTATTAAAACTTTCAATAATTTGTTAAGATTTAGTTTAAGATGCAAATCCTTCAATAGTTTGGTAGGATAAAAAATATGATATTATATATATATTTAAAAAAATTAATTTATAAAATTCTCTAATAGTTTGATAGAACCCATAAAAATTTAGATTCACGAAAAGTCCTCCAATAGTTTGGTAAGATTCATAAATCTATTTTAGAAACTTTTTTATTTTATATTTTGTCTTTAAATAAATAAAAAGAAATAAAATAATGTATTTGCTTAATTTAAAATAATAAATAATAATAAGGGATAATATCATAGTAAATATATATATATAATAAAATGAAAATAAAGTAGAAAAAATAAAATAAAACAAAAAAAATGAAAAAAAAAAAAGGAATTACCTGCAATTGGATCGAGTTAGGTAGTGCAAATAGGTAGCATGGGTTGAACGGGTTGAACCTATTGCCAAAATGACGTCACATGAGGTCCATATAAAAACCAAGAAAAATTTGTTTTCCTCATAATCGACCTCTCTCTTTCTCTCTCTAAAGCCCTATTCTTTCTCCTCTTTCCTTCTTTAAAATCCCCAAATACAATCACTGGAAACTGGGTTTAGCCATCAATTTTTGGAGAACTTGTCAGAATTTGGCCCAAAAATTCAAGTCTAACTAAAAAATTCAACTGACAAATTCATACATTTAACCAAAAACTCAAAATTTTCTAGATTTTTTAGAAATGCAAACTTCCCTAAACTTAGAAACCAAAGATGAATCAAACTAATGCTCTTCCGAAAGCACACTACCAGAAACAATTTTTTTCCAAACAAACCAAACTAGATTCATAAAAAAAACTCTAAAAAAAAACATAAATCTTTTCACACTAAAAAAACCTAAAAAAAAAAAACTTCATCCCTCTTTTATGGGATTTAAGGTACCTTTTATAAGGTCTTGGTTACCAGAAATTCAGTGATTTTATCACTTAAATTGAATTTGCCATATTCGATTAAAGTCTTATTGAATACGAGGAAATCATGTTTGTCAATTTCAATTCCAAGCACCACATGAGACATGGATGAAATCCATTGATTATCTTGCCTTTAGAACCATTATTTGATCTAGGTTTTAACAAACAATTTTGTTTCCAATGTAGCTTTTGGCGAGCATGATTTTAAGGTTGACAAAAAAAATTGATTTCATTCCCTTTTCCTTTTTTTAAAAAATTATTTCCATTAAAAAAAGTTTAAACAAATCAAAAAAATATGAAAATAAAAATAATAATAACAATAAAAACTAGGCCGTTGCCCACATTAGAGCAAGTCAAAGGTTTAAGTTCGAAACCCAAACAAATAAAGTCCTCAGTTTGGCTCAAAATCTAAATTATCCACTAGAGTTTGCCTACTTGAAACCTAAAAGTACCAATGGACTTTTCCTAAGCCTGACGATTCTAATAATATCAGGAAATGCCACACAAGCTCAGATGAAAATGAATGTCTACACCAAGGTCCCCTCTTCACTACTTATATACGGTAACTATCCATTGAGAAAATGCTAATGAGAAAAAAGTTAAGAAAAAGATTATAGCCACTTCAAGGATCGTTTCACTTTTGTAATTTCATAATGACTACTCAAATAGGTATGCCTAATCTCTCCAATTCATGTATAGTGTTCTAAGTTTCACATAATAATCTTGGGTTAATGCTTAAATGTGGTATTAGAGCATGATTGTTTGAAATAAGGACCTTAATTTCATATTAATTTAACTAATTTTTGGTGGATTATATGTTTGGAGTGAAATCTTATAATTACTATAGTTCAACTTTGTGATCTTGTTTTCTCAAAATTGATTTAGAGTTTTTGTTCTCTTCTTTGAGAAGATTAAAACCATGTATGGATTATTTCTTCATTCATCCCATAAAGAGAAAAATCAAGGTTTAAAGTTGATAAATTGAGAAGAAACCATAAATGGGTTATCTACGGGTTTTTCTTTGAAAATTTTGGCTTAAATTGATATTGATTCATGGTGTTTTGATGTAATTTGAATTATGGGCTTTGTAAATATATATGTTAATTGAAGTTTGGAAGATTCAATTGCATAAAAAATATAAAAAAAAACTTGAAATTTTGAAAAAGGCTTGAAACAAGTAAAATATGGGTTTAACAATCAAGTTTCTTTTGGTCAATTGATCTTGTTTTTATAGTTTTTGATGCGATTTTTCGCATGGTTTTGATGAAATAATAGCTTAATTGAGTTTTAGAAACTCAAATTTCCTAAAAAAATACAAGAAAAAGTATCAAAATTGAGCTTAAAACAAGAAACAGACCCAAACAGGTTAGAACAAGATCCAATAGGTTGAGCTGACTCAATTAGAGGTTGAAGACAACCTCCTAATAGATGCAAGACAAAGCCCGTTCGCAGTTGGTGGCACATGCGGAGTGTGTAGCTTACCGCGGTTGCCGTTTTTGCTCTAGTTGCTTTTCCTCTATTTTGGAATTTTGTTTTTGATTTGTCTATTATTTTTTTGAAATTTTTTGAATGCATGAAATATTTATTATTTTATATTCATGCATAATTCATTAATTATTATTTGTTATGCACATATTTTATGAAAAATTATTTCATAATAAAATATTTTGACATGTTGTGAATCTATTAGAGGTATGTACTCTCCATATATGTTTAAAATTTATGTGTCCTCGACCTAAAGTTATGTGCATAATTAAGTAAATTTAGTAAAATTTGTTTTTACTAATTTTTGGCTATCCATTTAAAATGCAACATGCATTATTTTGAAATGCAAGCTAGGTTTAAACCCCATAAGGTTTTGGTACAGTTAAAATCAAATTAATAATTTTATTTGGTAATTTCATTTAATGAACAAATAAATTTTGAATAATTATTCATTTAGAATAATTGGAGTTTATAATATTGTCGACACTAATTTATGTTTCTCATAACTTGTTGACATTATGTATCATTGTTAATTTCTAAAATTTTTGGTACATGATACATAAAAATAAAGTATTGATTGAAAATATTAAATTATCCATAAAATTCAAGACACTCGATTTGAATGCAATAGATTTATTTTCATCTAATGAGACATATTCAAATAAGTATCTCAAAAGAAAGATCATATTTATAATGGTCCATCAAGATACACTTTAATTATTAGTGTCTTATATAAAAATGATTAGCTCTTTAAGTATTTAATGATCTAAAAAGACACATTAGGTATCTCACAAGAGCGATCATATCTATAACGATCTACAAAGATATGTTTTAATTACTGGTATCTCACATGGAGCGATTGACTCTTTAATGACCCTAAGAGATACATTATAGTTAAGTATCTCACAAAGAATGATCAAAATGCATGCACTTGGTTAAGTATGCAAAACTATAATTATGACCAATTTAAGTTTCTTGGTGTGAGAATATATAATTGGTTAATATGGGTGTTTGGCTACCAAAGTGACTTATTGAGACTTACAAGATTTTCTCATACGTAAGAACGGGAGTTATTGTATTTGGTAATTTAGAGTGGACATAAAGCATAAAGGTTGAGGGTATACTGGTGTGGAAGGTCTGTTTGCTTAAAAGAGATAAGTTTTTCGCAAAATAATATATTTCTATATTAGCTCCATGTGAAAAGTACCTAATAGCATATTACATTATTTGCCCAAAGAGAAGTTTGTGATGATGTTTTTGAATTTTTTCTGTTTTATTACAAATAACACACCATGGGCTAGTAATATTTTTATGGATTAGTACTCATATGTGAAAAGTTGCATTTTTGTCTTGAATATTAAAGTTGATTTGGTAATAAAAATAAAGTAGTTATAATTAAAAGTGATAAAAGTGATTTAAAGCTTAATTAAGTCATAGGTGTTTTCTTGGACATAATCGTTAAGTATTGAACATTTGTTGATTATTGTCTAATAAAATACATAATGTTATATATATATTTTTAAAACTCTTGTTTTTATGGACATAAGAAATAGTATTATTGGCTATAATGATTTATAAAATATAACTAGATTTTATACTAATCTGCTTAAACAATGGGAGAGTATTGTTGTTAAGGTTATATAATTATGTTATAAGAGTAATAACATATGTTAAATAATTGCATAGTAAATTTTTTTCAATAAATTATTAAACTAGCTTTTAAATCTTTTGCTTTTACAAAATACTTACTAAATCAAGTATATTCTTATAAGATATTAATTGTTTTATAATATTGATATTATAATATGTTGAAAGAGCAGCAAGTAAAAGATTATTTCTTAGTAAGTATTTAGCGCATGTTTTTGGTATCATGAAATTTGGTAAATATTACCATAAAGATCCTAAGTAATAGAAATAAATGAGTTGTGAAAATAAATGAATATGAGTAAAAGTTTTTGTTTATAAGAATAGACAAAATTAGTTTCATAAATTTTAAAGTATTAAAGGTTTTGATTGAAGTATGTTGTTGTTAAGGCTTATTGGGTTAATTTGTCTTAATTTTTTTGTCATAACTCCTATTTGGTAATATTGAAAATATTATATTCCTTATATGAACATGAGATTGGTTTATACCATAATCATTTTTTTGTATATGATTGTTTAGAAAAATATGCATTATTGACATTCATTATATATTGTATGTTGAGATTTATAGTATGAAATTATAGACTTTGTTGAATCTCATATATAAAGTATCTGAATTGGAAGATATTCTTTGTGACCAATCAATTTTTTTATTTTGAAATTTCTTATAGTCATGCTTGAACGATTGAAATGCCATAACAAAGTATTATTAATTGTTAAGGCAATTTATTTGGTAGTATGGCATGCTAAGTATTTATATTAATTGAAAGCATGATTATGGAGCATGACTTGAAAATTTTAAAGTGCATAAAATGATAATGAATGTTTTAAGTTTTAATTTTTTAGGGATCTATAAAGGTACATTTAGATTAGTATCTTGCTTGGAATGATCACATATACAAATAGACATAATAACTATAATGATAATGAAATTTCTTATGTTGTTATGGATTGTCTCTAAATTGTTACATTTGATAACTTGCCTAAAGAATTTGATTATATGTTTTTAATTTAGAGATAGTTGTGAAACATTTTATGAAGTGAAAATATACATAGACCTGTGGAATTTATCTACTCAAAGGGAATATATTTTCGAAAGTTTTTATATTTTTCACTATGTTAAAGTGTGATTACACAAAGTTATGATATATTTTCTTTAAAAGAATGTCCAAGATTAAATTTATGATATGGCACCTTGATTGTTTTAATAAGACTAGTAAAGATATTAATTTGATTAAAGTCTTATCTATTTAGATCATTGATTGGCCTTTGAACTCAATTTCAATATTTTGGAAAAAACGTCATCATAAGTTAATGTTTTTCATGAGTGATAAGTTTTTGGATGTTTTATATAACATAATAAATGTATAAATTTTAATCACTTTAATTTATCACATCTGGATATATACATTTATTGTATAGTGTTTTATGATAGCTAAGAAGGTTAGCTTCCACATAAAAAAGTTTTAAACCTGTTATGATATCTCAATTTGTTTTAAGTAAAATTGAGAATTGTTAAAATATAATTTCATTTTGATAAATATTTATTTTGGTTGTTTAACTCTTAATTGAGATATTAGTTTGATTATCTTGGTTACCATTATCAAACCTAGCAATTATCAATTTTAAAGGGCATATTATTGTCATTTGTCGATAATGTGTTTTAAAGAAAATTTAATATTTTCTTTTGAGAAACTCATACGTAAGGGGGAGAATATTGTTTTACACTTATCACACATGTAAGAGTTTTGAGAAATGAAGTATTGTGCAAATAAGTAAACTATTTATTTTTTTTTTAATTGGTTCAGTTCTTTCCTTGATAATGTTTCCCTAATTTTATTGGTTTAATTTTAAAAGAGAACAAGAATTTTTAAATCTTCTCTAATTTCACTTCCTTTGTTTTGAATTATATATGAACTAATTTTAAGAGTTATTTCAAAAAATGATCATATAAAGGTTTTGACATTTTTGCTAAAACTATTCTTTTAAAGGAAATGAAAATTAGTGGGAGTTTTTTTACATATGTTTTAAAGTAGTAAAAACTCATAAATGCCCTAAAGTTATTATTTTGGAGATATCATATGTGTAAGGTCAACTGAAGTTAATAGGTTATTGATTAAGACGTGTTTTAGATATAAAATATTGATAATTCAATGAATTCCAAATTTATTGAAAATGATCATGTTAAAACATTAAGATTTTATGTTGTATGAACATATGAATATAAAATTTTGTTCATAATATATTAGTAATTTGAAAGTGGTTTATTAAAGTGATATCATGGAAGTCTAAGAAGAATAATGGTTATCACATTTGATATTAAGGTAGACAATACATAATGTTGTTATGACTACATTTATTGAAGTGTTCTTTATTATTATGCAAAGTTTGATTGGATCATGTTTGTGATTCATTAGATCTGTGGGAGTCATTGTGATTCCATTACATAATGACATATTTTCTCTAAGTGAAGATAATAGTATTACTAAGCTCATAATATGGATGTCTATAGGTATAGAAAATAAAACCTATTAAGGTATTGGGTTGATTATGGCAATTGATGCATTATAAATTTGATTTTGAAATCATTCTTGTTTTGGGTTTCTTTACTTTGTTAAATGTATCGCATGTGAGTGCTAATTACCTATAAGATATAGTTTGAAATGAGTAAGTCCATGAGGTACCATCAAGTTAGGTGGACATAATTATTTTATATATACATCATAGTTGTTATTTGTATATATGTTTATTATTGCATGTACACATCTCATATTGACATGTCAAATTATAAAATCTTAAAACTTGGCATCTATCTTAAGTATGAGTTTAATGTCATTTGGGTATGTCTCATAAATGATGCCAACAAGTAAACTCAAGGATAAAGATGATATATATTGGCACATCTGGATGCCATAGGGATTTCTAAGTAAGTTTAGGGGAATTGGCAAGAGGATTGACAATGAAATTACACATTAAGATCGCATTTAAGTGTTATTTTCTTACTACATAGCCACACTGAGATTCATTATCATAGAGTTTTTGATATTTGTAACCATGGATTGGTCTTATATCGATAAGGGGTAAATGACTACCACGATTCAGTTTTAGATGGTTTTATTGGATAAAATCATTAAAATATTATCTCAAAGGCTAAATTATTTTTAAAATTGTGGCCATATCAAAGTAAAGTAAATCAGCTTGGAATCTTGTTTTCAAGTTAAGTTTTTTAAAATCAAACAACTCAATTAATATTGCCTAAGGAGGAGAATGCTAGAATTTTTCGTAAGTGGGCTACTATTAATTGACAATTTTAATTTAATAAAACTGGTCGATAGATTTAGTCCTAATACAAGATAAACATAAGAGCTCAATTAATTTAATATGATCACGTAAGTGTGAGTTTTGCACATCTTATTGAATCAGTGTGGTTTAGTGACTGTGTAGACTTTTAGCCTGGTAAGCCTTTGATGGGAAGGTTATTAGGGTTATTTAATAAATAAGGCTCAGGTCCTCTCTTCATTTCATATATACTGTAATTATCCATTGAGAAATCGTTAACAAGAGAAGAGCGAAAAGGAAAACTATAGCCACTTTAGGGATAATTTCACTTTCGTAATTTCATGATGACTGTTTAAATAATTATGCCTAATCTCTTTGATTCATGTATGGTGTTTTAATTTTCACATAATGATTTTGGGTTAGTGTTTATAGTATGCCTAATCTCCATCTCATTCTTTTGTCTATTTTATTTTTGAGATGTTCCAAAATAAAATCATTTTTTTTTATTTTTTGAAAACCTTATACTTATAGTTTTTATATTTAAAATTTATTTTTATATTTTTTTACTTTTTAATAATAAAAAGTATGATATACTAACATTTTAAAAATTAAATTTGTAAAATTATATAAATACATAAATTAAAATAATTAATACACAAAAATTAAAAAAAAAAAAAGAATATGATGGGGAAGAAGTATTATATTTATGCTTAATTTTTTAATAAGAGTAGGTGTTGATCAATCACTTTTAGAAATTTTAAGGAAATGTGTAAGAGAAGAGAACGCTAAATTACAAAGGAATGGGGGCTAGGTTCTCATTGTTTGTTACCTTTTTTTGTCACCTTTTTACATGCAACGTGGTGACTCCTTTCTGCCTTTGAATTTTTACTATTCACTTTTTTGGTGGGTTAATATTAAGAATGATTCTTGAACTATAGTGAAATAATTAATATAGTATCTAATTTTAAAAAGTTTTAATATGGCACCTGAACTATGAATTTATTAACTAATTTGGTACATGCAAATTTGTTTATGTGTCATGTGTCATCATTTAAAATTAATCACATTAGGGGTGAGTATCACATTAATTAACAAATATATAATTTAGGTATCAAATTAAAGATTTTTAAAGTTCAAATGCTACATTGAGCATTTTATTGTAGTTCAAATTTTATTCACAACATTAATCTTTTTTTAATTTAAGTATAGAACCATTAATCATAATCTTGTATAATAAAATAAGTTTTGCTAACAAATGTGTTTGTACTAAAATTCGGACTAGGGTAAGCAATTGAAAGAAGTAACACAAGTCAATAACAAAGATTAGAAGTGATTTTGATGTTTGTGTTCCAACACTCAAGTCAAAAAACAAAAAAGAAAAAAGCAAAAGTCAAAGAAATAATTGAAAAGATAAAAAATGAGTCAGTTGGGTTACTTGGAACGAGAAATTGGTTATTTATAAGTGAAGGGTGATGCGATCAGGTTTAAATGACCCCATTTAAAGTGGCAAGTGCGAATCAATGTAAACTAGGCTTGACCTAACGTGGCCTTTAAAGACCCAATATTTTAGTGACATTTTATCTTGGTTAGGTAGGATTGTTGGAATATCGGTGGCATGCCACATTGACATTGGGTGAAATGTATTTCAAAAAATAAAATTGACTCACCACATTAGCTTGGGCAAATAACTAAAATGCCCTAAAGATCCTAAGACATTTCTTAGCTAGATCTATGGTATGTCACAAATTAGTGTCTTTTTAACCATTAGATCAAGATCTATGGTATACGTTTAGAAGACAGATAGTTAATGCCTATATAATGTGATTTTAGTTGGTGCATTTTATTGTTTTAAAATAAGTGTTAATAGAGATGTAAACGAGTGGGAATAATGTCTTTAATGATTTACTTGAGTTTTTTTCATCTTTTCCTTTTCTTTCTTCTTTTAGGTCTTTATTAGTATCTTTTACTTTAACATTGTAGAGCAGATAAATGTGTTATGGCATCCTCAAGATTTCAAGTTGATGTGAAGGCTTTACAAAAGCTTTATAAAAGCAACTGGTAGCTAGGCATTTGGTAAGATTTCAACTTTCAAAGATATGATGGAACTTTTATTTACACATGAATGTTGGCTTCACTTGACTTACTGTCCTACAATAATTTCAAAAGACGAATGCATTTAATTTTGATGTAGCTTAGAAATTTAAGAACAAAACTATGATCAGTAATGCTTTGTAAATATTCTACAACAGCTAATATAATAAATATATGATTCTAACGGTGCTTATTAAAATATAGATTTATCAGCATTAGCACAAGAAACAAATATGCTACCTTGTAATAGCTCAATTGTTGTCTAACACCTTTTATTACAAGCATTTCATTCCTTGTTATTCTTTTAATGTTTGAGATAGTCTAATGCAAATTGAAGTGCTTCTTTGATCCTTATGGTTTTAATATTATTGGTTTTGATTTTTTTTTTATGATGATTGATTTGTATTTGTTGATATTGACAGTAGTTTTGTTAATGCTATTTTCAATTTTGGTTTTACTATTGAAATATAAGTTGTTCATGTTTAAAGTAAGTGGATTTTCTTTTTTTTCCTGTTGGTACTTAGATTGGGTTTTTTAAATTGTTTTTTGATTGCATAAGTCATTTTTTGTTATAAAAGGTTCAATGTTCTTGGTGAATTCCATTGTGTTTTGATTATAGTTTGTTAGATTATGATTGGCTTCCCCATTCACACTTAAACAGTGATGACAGTAGTTTTGTTGCTGCTATTTTCAATCTTGGTTTTACTATTGAAATTTAAGTTCTTGATGTTTAAAGTCAGTGGATTTTTTTTTTATCTTGTTGGTATTTAATTAGGTTTTTTAAATTGTTGTTTGAATGCATGTGAGTCATTTTTTGTTATAAAAGGTTCTCTATTCTTAGTGAATTTCATTATGTTTTTATTGTCATTTATAAGTTGATGATTGGCTTCCCCATTCACATTCAAAACTACCCATATTTTTTTTTTTGTGTTTGGAGCAAATTATGTTACCCATGTTTAGTATTAGTAATTGTTTTGTTTGTTGTTTATAAGATTTTACTGTTGAAGTTGTTTTGCTATTGTACAACATGGGTTTGGTATTTGACATCGTTTTCTTAAATAGAATATCACAAATGATTATTCCCCTCGATTTCACCCATTTCGCCAGCTATGATTCCTCTGAACAAAGGTAAACTCCTAAATTTTATTGCATTACAGGTTTTAGGTTTCAAGATTTATAGAAAATAATTGTTTATTTTCAGTGGGATTATTATTTTGGGTATAATTATTTGTAGTAGGAAGGAAAATAGATTATGGATCCATGTGGAGGTGCTGATGCTAGCTTTGATTTGATTGGAGTCAATTCAACCTAATCGTAGGTAGGTAAACAAATGGAACACAAATTATAGACTTTTGACTTTGTAAATTAGATTAGGATTTTAGATTTACATTATCTCTTTTCTCTTTCTTTATTATTATTATTATTATTATTTTGTTCTAATTAAGGTTAGTTTAGAATAATAATATGTGATTGAGACCAATGGATTTGGAAGTCTTGGTCATCAATTAATTTTGGAGCAACTAATTAAAAAGGAATAAGGCTTCATGAATGAATGGATTGAAGTTTATCATTTCTTTGGCCTTAAAATAAACATTGATTATTATATCTATATATGATATCATCATTTAAATTGTAAACAGAAAGCTGCATGTTTGGTGGGTAGGAAACTAGGGTGGGAAAAGAATGGAGGGGGATTATTTGTTGGTACATTTTCAACAGTGATTTATTTGATATTGGTTCAAGTTATTATATATCTAATAGATATGTATATATATATATATATATATATAATTATTGAACCATATACCTGTGTTGTGAAGCACAAAATTATTTATATGCAATAAATTATGCACACCATGAAGAACCATAAATGTGGAATATTGTATGGTAAAATCGGTGATAAGAAAACTGCAAATGCATTCAACGATTGTTTTTCTTATTGTTGTTGTCTAATATAGGCTTACTTTATGAAGATGCTATTTCTAAACAACAACTTTGATTTAGTTTATGCAATCTAAGCTACCTACCATGCACCAGATGCTATATGTCAAATTAAAATTTTTTTCATCTCAATCATTGATTATTTTCATCTCAGTTTGAATGGATTATGAAGTTTTTGTTATATATTGATTTGTTTTGGTTTGATTTGATTTGATTGTAATGCTAGGAATTGATGTTTAAAATGTGAAGATTAACTGCAAATAAAAAAACTAAAAAAAAAAAATAACTCACAAGAATTTGAATAATGGCAAAATCTGATTATTGAATTAAAAAAGATAAAAGCTCACCACCAAGATTAGAAACTAAGGGATATAGAAACATCACCTTAAGAATTTTAATTAAGGATACAGAATAATAGAAGTTCACTACTCTAAGAAATCCACTTAAGATATACAAAACTTGAAAACCAATATAAAAGATTGCTTAAGGATAAAGAAAACTATATTTTCCTTTTACCAAAGAATAATAGAAAATATATAGGCTAGGAACGTCTGTCCAAGCATGAAAACTTTCAGATTACATTGCTAGAATCGTGCTTAAAATTAATGGATTTATGTGTGAACTCATTTACTCTTGTAGATTACATAATAATGAATCTAATCATAATCCCATATATATTCATACTCTTCTTTTCTAGCTAGTGTGAACACAATGTTCCTATTCCAGCCCACCTTATTTTTACATTTATTTAGTGGATTTGGACCAAAGATAGGCCCATCTTATTTTTGAATAAGTCTGCCTTAGTCTCAACCCGAGTTGTATGATGTGTAGACACTTTGGTATCAATCTCTTTTGGTTGGGAAAGACTTGTCTTCAAGTCTAAACTAGTATTTTTGCCATGGTAGGGTGACAAATCAACAACATTGAAGGTGAAATATACTTCATAAGTGTAAAAAAACTCTATCTTGTAAACATTCTCCCTAATGTGTTGGAGAACTCTAATGGACCATCTGCTTTAGGTTGTAATTTACCAAACTTTCCTAAAACAAATCTTTTTTTTTACAAGTTAATCCACACCAAATCATATTCTTTTAAATTCACATGTCTTTGATGCATGGTTATTGCCCTTTTATATTTATCATTTTTTTGTAAAATTCTATTCTAACTTGTTCATGAAATATTTTAATACTCTTGCCTCTTTCTTTTACATCTTCATCAAAATGCTGGTTAGTATAAAATTGACTTAAATCCAAAGGACATATTGTATTCTTACCAAGAACAATTTTAAAAAAGCTACAACCAATGATTTGACTTGATGAATAATTGTAGGCAAACTTCACCTGTAGTAAAATAAGTTTTAATTATTTGAGTTTCTTTTTCGCATAACTCCTCAAGAAAATTTTTACCTTAGTGGGTAGAATAGCTCCTAGGATAAGGTCTATACAATGTTAAATGTCCTTCATTAGTGGTAGACCAACGGGTAACTCCTTCTAAATAACATCTTGAAATTCAACCAATAATGGTTGTATCACTACAAGGGGTTTCACATTATCTTTATTCTCCTCAATCAACACTAATGCATACATAGTGTCGCCCATCCTAATTTTTTTCTGTAATTGACCTTGGTAAACAAACTACTTCATTCCCTTTTGGTTGGTTTTGACATCACCATGGGCTTGGTAGGGCCTAAATGATTTTGCATCCATCATTCACAAAATGTGTAAGTGTTACGATAACTATCATAAATAACTTTCCTATCATAATGCCAAGGTCTTTTAAGCAGTAAATGGAAAGCATTCATTAGAGCTACATCACATCACACTTCATCCTTGTATTACTTTCTTATGAAAAAAAGAACCAAACACCTTTTACTAACCTTGATTTCATTCTCTTTCTGTAGCCAAGATAACTTATATGGTTGGAGGTGATCCATAACCTTGAGGCCTAATTTCTATACCATAAAGATAGAAACAATGTTTTCAAAACTTCTACTATCAATTATAACATCACATACCTTCTCACAGGCAATACACTGAGTGTGGAAGATGTTTTTATACAACTAATTTTTTTCTTTAGCAGGTGCAGTACTCAAACTGCATTGTATGACTAAGGATGCACAACAATCGCCATAGGTTACCTTTTCTTCGTTTTTAAGGTTTTGATCCTCTTCAGCTAGTTTCTCTTCATTTTCCTTCAAATTTTCCTCTACTAGAGTCATAATCTTCCTGTTTGGACATTCTGAGGCAATGTGTCCAAGCCTTTAACATTTCAAACACCTTTTAGTTTGTGCACTAGACTGAAGCTTACTTTTTCGGGACTCAAATCTTAAGTTGCTATCATGGGTCTCCTTTTGTTGTCTTTCCACCTTAAGGGCAAACTTGCATACATCATTGAAAGTCCAATAGGGTTGTTGCCGCACCACATTAGCTATCTTAATCTTCAATCCTCCAAGATACCAGGCAATAGTCTATTCCTCTTATTCCATCAATTCGAATTTTAACACGATGTGGTCAAACTCAGCTGTATACTCATTCACTAACAGATCTTTTTGCTTCAAGTTATAAAGCCTAAGAAAAACATTTTGCCAAAAGTTATCTAAAAGATACTTTCTCTTTAACTCTCTTTTTATCTTATCCCAAGTTACAATTTTTCTCCTGCCTTCTCTTTCCCTTTGCTTCTTCAAAATTTTCCACTAAAAAGATACATGCTTTCTAAGTTTGATGGCCATTAGCTTTACCTTACGATGTTCAGGGGCTTCATGGTATTCAAATATGCATTTCACCATGTGTAGCCAATCTAAAAATTCTTCAAGTTGTATCTTCCACTCGAACTCAAAAATTTTTATCTTCGAATTGAATATGCTAGGTTGAAGTTGGTTTTTGCATAAATAGTCTTTGACTTGCTATGGGTGAGATAGGGTGCTATCATCAAAATCGTTATTGTTTCCATGGTATAAATTGGTTTCTCCTTCATTTTTTTCGTTCCTCCTTCATTGCTTTCTTAACTCCTCTTTCCCTCTTTTTGTATATGCAGCTGATGTTATAGTTGAAAGATCTGTTGCTGCATCTTCTTTATAAAGGCATCATTTGGGTCAACATTAGTAGTTACTACAAAGTCAATGTTGGCTTTAATTTGTTCTACTGTTGCTTGATGACAATGACCTGCCATAGTTTTGATACCAATTTGATACTGAGAATTGATGTTTGAGATGCATAGATTAACCGTAAATAGAAAAACTCACAAAAAAGACAACTCACAAGAATTTGAATAATGGTAGAATATGACTATTGAATTAAAAGGGATAAAAGTTCACCATAAAAATTAGAAACTAAGAGATATAAAAACATCACCCTAAGAATTCTAATTGATGATACAGAATAATAGAAATTCACCACTCTAAGAAATTTATCTAAGAGATATAAAACTTGAAGAATAATCTAAAAGATTGCTTGAGGATAAAGAAAACTCTATTCTCCTTTTACCAAAGAATAATAAAAAATATATAGGCTAGAAACATCCCTCCAAGCATGGGAACTTTCAGATTACATTGCTAGAATTGTGTCTAAAATCAAAGGATTTGCATGTGAACTCATTTACTCTTGCAGATTACATAATAATGAATCTAACCATAATCCCATCCATATTCATGCTCTTTTTTTCTAACTAGTGTGAACACAATCTCTTTATTTTAGTCCACCTTATTTTTGTATTTATTTGGTGGATTTGGACCAAGAATAAGTTCATCTTATTTTTGGATAAGTCTGCCTTAGTTTCAGCTCAAGTTGTATGATATGCAAACACTTCGATGTCATATTGTTATCTCTATTGTGTAATATGGATGCTACAAGGAGATCTATAGAGAACTAAAGCCCGATCAGTGCCTTGCTACATATGAGGGGTGCATGATTGATTCTTTTGATCCACATAACCAAGAACATTAGAAAATTAAGGTGGACATATAAAGAGCATTAAAATGTTCCTAAGTTTATTGTGTATCCATTAGTTGATCTTACATGAAAGTTTTAACTATACAAGCAAAAATTAAGATCAGTGATGGTTTTCTAGACTTGAGCTTAAATAAATAGTGCCTAGATGCTCTAAAAAAAGCTGGTTTTGAGGTGAAATTTTTTGCTTCTCTCCCCCTTCCCTCCCTTTTTTATTTTTAATTAGAAATGGAATATGACTAGTAGTTATTTCCACTTTGTCTTCTATGTCACATGGGATAAAGATCTGGCTATTGACTCCCCTATCCCATGGTACCTACCTTTAGATAGAAAACACTTCTTATTGAATAGCTTATGTCTAACAACTATCTGATGCTTCATCATTAAAAATATGACAAAAGCTTCCAAATACCCCTCCATTCTCATCATACTCTTTATGAAAAAATAATGCTATTGAATGAGATGGTCATATTAAGTTCATAAGTGTTTACCTCTAATTTTTCCCTATTGTAGTTCAGGTTCTAGAATTTGTGGGATTTGCTCCAAAGGGAAGTCAAAGGGTTAAAGATTTTCTGGAGAAAGCTGCAAAAAGGTTGGTTGAATGTGGCAGGTGAGTTAAAAGTCCTATTTCTCCATGATTTCTTCTGCATGTTGGTTTACCCCTAACTTTGAGAAAATTGTAGTTTGAATGGATATGCGTGTAAAAAGCTTTTAAAGAAAAAGAAAAATTGGACACAATCTCCATTTTCTATAGGTCAATTAACATGCTAACATAATTTGTAATTTTGGATTGCAGGAAAGAGATTTTGATGCCTATTTATTTCTTCTTGGCCTGAAAACCATCTTCAGAGAGCCAGTGAAGGAATGGTGCACAAAAAAATAAGCCCGCTGCTTGCTTTAGTTATGGAAATTCTTCCTACGAAGGTATATTTTAAAAGGGATAAACCATGGTATACAACTTGCAATTTGGTGACTTGAAATCTGTGTTTTAGACATTGTTTTGTTGGTATTTGCTTTTGTAATTTTGGTTGTTATCTTTGTTTTATCAAGATTTCTTTTATATTGTTTTTGTTTTTTTATTTAGTTCTATTCTCATTTTATTCTTGGTTTTATGGTTTATAAAAATTTATTGATTTCGAGGTCATTCCAAAATCTTTGCCATGAAGATTGAAGTTGAGATTTGATCATTGTTTTTTTTTTCTTTTTGTTCTTTAGTGTACGTTAATCTGTTTTTGTTATTATTGTGATTTTATTATTTGATGCAAAATAGAGTTGTGTTGTATTAAATTGCTATTGTCATTTGTAAGATTTTATTGGTTGATATGTAACAGATTTATATAAACTATTTTTATAGATAATATGTTAAATGTTATAGTTGTTTTAATTTGTTTTTGCTACTATGATGGATGATGGTGTTCTTAATGGGAAAGTTGGTCTATGATTTATATCTAAGTTTGGAAAAGTTGTTAAGTCTTTTTCATTTTTCTTTTTAAGGGCTCTTGATTTCGGTTAATAGACATTACATTTGGTTACCTATTTATTTCTGTGTTTATGATCTTTCTTGGACTTTATTCTATTAGTAATGTTACACTGTTTTCTTAAATTTTTTTGTTGTTTCTATATATCTGCAAATAATTTTGTTTTATATAGTTGCCGGTCCTTACTTATGTAGGGTGGTTGAGATCAGCACTGAATTTGGGATACTATTATCAAAAACTCAGGTGAGTTTTTGATAAAGTGAAAATTGGTTCAAGAAGGAGATGATTTGTTTAACGAGTGTTATGATTATGATCTATTCACTTTGTGATCGGCATAAGTTTTCTGTGAAAAAATAATTTGTATTCTTTAATATTTGTATTGTTTATTTCTAGGTTGTACCTCATTGTAATGGTAAAGAAATGTGGTTTTCAATATCTTGTAAGAAGTTTTCCTCTTATCACATGCATACACATGTTTGTTGGTCATAGACACCACTAGAAAGATCTACCACAAAGCATATTTATTGCCCAGCTAATGCTAATTAGAGTAGTAGCTCCATGTTAACAACCACCTTGACTATTTGAATCATTATGAGCCATAGCCTTTGTGATTTTAAAACCTTGTCAAAAGATTGGTTATCGTTGATGGATGATGATGTTCTTAATGGGAAAGTTGGTTTATGATTTATGTCTGAGTTTGGAAAAGTTGTTAAAAGTCGTTTTCATTTTTCCTTTTATATTTAAAGAGAAGAACTTGAGGGCTCTTGATTTCGATTATATTTGGTTACCTGTTTATTTATGTGTTTATGATCTTTCTTGGAGTCTATTCCATTAGTTACAATTACAAGTATTTTAACACTCGAAGTGGTAGGAAAACTTTTCTAAAAGCCTGTATTTGAAGAAGTGTCAAGTTCTTTTCTTTACTGGGATCGACATTTACACAAAATGAAAAGCAAGAGTATATGTGTGTAGTATGGAGCATGTGGTTTATTTTTTATATGATTAAATCTATAAACTTGAACTTATTTTGATGCCAATGTATTACATATTTGTTCAAATAGTTGGTAATTCATGATCTTTTTTTTTATTTATTCTACTTCTCCTTTTACCGTTCCCATGTTGTTAAATAGAATTCCTTTCCTTATTATCCTATTTCCCCAACTTCCACTAGTTTTCTTTCTTAAGAGTTTTGGTACATTTATTTTGTTGTCTAGATCCTTCTCCTGTAAATTGTTGTAAATTTACAAGGTTATTGGTTTTGTTCACTTGATGATTAAGCGCCAATATGTGTCTCGGGAAGTGCTTGTTGCTATGGTTCGATGATTGATTAGAATAAACTATAAGCTTCTTTTTTCTCTTTTCCCCACCTCACCTGTGCTCTCTCACCTTTCTTTGCTTTTATCTGTTCCACCTGTAAGTGTTATGTAGGCATTGCATATCATATTACTCCTGTTGCAATGTTTATGTGCTGCATACCTGTTATTTTTTGCTGTTGAAAGTGCATGTCTGGAAATGCTTACTGTTATCTTAAATCGGTATATTAGTTCTTACTCCAAAAACTTAACTCCCCACTGCCCTGCACTAGCTCCAATACACTTATGTAGATTAATATCTATGTCATTTACTACCGACAGAACATTTAGGTTCATGTGTGCTTTAGTGGGTAAGTTGAACGAGGGCATTTAGTGGGTTAAGTTGAGAAGCATATCACATTTTTGTAGCAGAGGCAGGATCGTCTAAGATTTTCTTTTTCCTTTTTTGTTTGGTTCATGAATTTTGCTTTGCCTATCCATTGTTTGACTCGGGCAAACTTTAACTTTAAATATTTTATGTTCATAGTTTAAACAATATTTTCTTCATTATTAGGCTGTAAAGTTAACTCTTACATTTTTACAGTTTTTCTTTCATATCCAAAAAGTTTATACCAAGAGTTTAAACTAGCCCGTGGCAAAGCGTGGGCTTGCCACCTAGTATTAATAAAATTTTCAACTAAAATATATTTAATTATTTTAATTATTTATACAATATATAATTCTAAGGAAAAAAATTAAGTGTTACAAATGCAAAAAGAGCCATTCGAGATGAAGGTGAAGTGGTGAGTCTTCAGGTGCCACGCATCTGGTCCTTTGGGGCAGCGCGTTCGTAATTTAGCAAAGTTTCGAATGAGGGCCCTGGACCAAAGAATGATATGTTTGTGCCTTAAACGATATGGAAACCGAAAGATTCACTGATGCTCGAATGGCAGTTTCCTTCCTATGGGTTGGGTTAAATCAGGACATCAACAGCTAACCGTCGGTTCTTGGACTAAATGGTGCTACAATGACATCTCGCTAGTGCCACCTTTTTTCTTGGAAAAAAAAACACATGCAAAAAGAATGGTAAAAAATAAAAAAATAAAGTATTTAATGAAAAGTTACATGGAGCCAACAAGGGTGAAGAAGAAAGGAACAAGTGGACTAATCTGACATTTTTATGATTTTGTGAAAGAAGGTAGAGACAGGAGTAGAGGTGATACGGTATTTTTTTTTTATTATTAGGTTATATATAATATTATAAAATTTTAAATTTTAATTTAATTCAAACTTAACACTTTTAAAATTAATCTAAATTCAATTCAATTAATTCGATTTTCTTTGATTTATCAAATTTTAAAAATTAACTTTTATAATGCTTTAATATATTTAAATAGATTTTGATATAAAATGATTATTTTTATTTTATAAAAATTTATAATATATTACAACATTTAAGTTCAAAAACTTGATTATTAGACACAAAAACATAGAGTCATCATTGTCGTAACAATTTTAAGGACCATTAAACGAATTTGAAAACAAAAGATTGAGTCTATTAATTTTTTTTGGTTATGTATAATTGATCACTTATTAAAACTTACTTTTTTAATAAAATTTTAAAATTAATTAAAATTTATTAAAAAGATAATTTTTTTGTCTGCGAAAATAGTTTAGATTCGAAAGTCGATTAAACGTAAAGAAGGATTAGCACCTCCACAATGTCTATTTAAAATGATATCAATTAATTCTATATTTTCCTTTAACTATAAATAAATTGGTCTTAATTTTGGTATTTAAAATTTAATTTTCTCAATTTTTTTAAAAACATATTTTTAATTTTTAGTAAGCTTGAAAAATAAATAAGAACCTTATATTAAAAATTTTCTAAAAATATTTCAGTACTTTGACAATATTAAAAGGAACCACTTCACTTAAAGAATTTTTAAAAATCGTTACTCGAAATTCTCAAAATTCTATCATTGGTGGTTCATATTTATTTCTAGTATTTATGTTAAAAAAATAAATATGATATCTATAATTTTAAAAACAAATAGTATTTTCTAAAACACATTTCTATGCCATTTATAAACAAGCAAAAAATCTTTATCGAAAATTAATCTAAATGCTCTAATACTCTAGTGGCATTTTAGATAGACTTATTACCAAAAAATTTCTAAAAAATTTCTATTCAAATTACTTTAGGATCTCATTCTTAGAGATTTTTTGTTTATTTTTTAAAAATTATTGAAAGTCATATAATAATATAATTATCTACAAATATATTTATTTCCTAAAAAACACACTTTTATTTATTAAGAAAACTATTCAAATTATAGAAAATAATTATAAAATAAAAATTTTTGTATTGAAAAGAAACTAAATATTCCAATACCTTGACAATTTTTAAAAGACTTTTCTCACCTAAGTAATTTTCGGAAATCACTACTTAGATTTTTTGAAATCCCATCATTGAAAATTCTCGTTACTTAATTTTATTATTAAAAAAATGCATGCTTTTATAAATATTTATATTTTCGTACTTTTTTACAAGAATTAGTCAAATTAATTAAAAATTTTGTATCGAAAAAAGTTTCTAAATATTTTAATACTTTTGTAATTTTTAGAAATCTTTTATCACCTAAGGAATTTTCAAGAATCACTACTTGGACTTCTTAAAATCTTATCATCGAAAATTTTTATTTACATTTAAGATTATGTAATGCAAAACAATAAAGCAAAATATGCATCCAAAAAAATATAATATTTATCTTTTTCTATTACTTGTTTTAATTTTGTTTTAATTTTTTTAATTATTTCACAATTATCATTAAAAATTTTTGAAAGGAACAAAATAAAATCTTTTATTGAAAAATTTTTAAGATATCTTGAAATTTTAGTGGTATTTTAGAAAAAAAAATTTATCCAAAGATTTCGTAAGAATCTCTACTCAAATTTTCTTAAAATTCTATCCTCAGAGTCCTCAAAGATTTATTTATTTATTATATTTTTATCTTCATCAGGCTTTCATTCATCAACATAAAAACTTGGAAAACCAGAAAACATGGACTTTTAGACCAGCAATTTTCGAACCTTCATGAGCCGAAAATTAAAATATTTACAAGAGCTAAACATCATAAAATCTAGTGTAGTTAGACTTGAAAGTTGAAGGATAATTTAAATGAGCCTTTGAACTTAAAGAACATGGAATTAAAGTAACAAAAAAATAAAAATAAAAAAGGATCCAAAATGCATGGACTTTTAAACAGAATAAAAAATCAATACAAGATTTAAAGGCAGCCATTACAAATCATGAAAATGCATGCAAAAAGAAAACATTATATTCAGGTAACAAAGGATCCTATAAGTGATGTCTCAACTTAATGGCATCCAAATACCTACCATGTCTAAGCGTAAACAACCTTGAAAAGCGAAAAAAGAAAAGAAAAACAAGAACTATAAAGAAGAAAACCTAGAAGATGAAGTTAAAAAGGATGTATTTTTAATTTAAAAAAAGGTGTTTTAGCACTTAAATTTTGGGAAATTTAACAACCAAAATAGGAGACTTAAGGAAGAGAAAATAATAAGGTAAACCTATAAACAACTTTCCAGACCTTGGTTAACATATAGTAGCAGCCCGGTTTTGACTTCTCTAACCCAACAACACTATGATGTTCCAGTTTGAATCTTAAGATAGTTAAAACAAGTACAAGGGATGGGGGACAACTTAAGAAGCCAACAAAGAAACAAATGGGGAAGGTAATAAAATACCAACCAAGACTGCCACTGCTCAATGAGAATGAACAGAGCAGAAATGGCATTTCCCAAATAAATTGCGGCCTCCCCCCTAAATTTACATCTAATACTAGCTAAATAGAAAAGAAACAATGGACAAATGGTCATAAAGTGGGACTGCTAACCCAGAAATGGCAGCCCCCTTTTAGACGCTACATAAAGGAAATGAAAATCTAGTTTTTTTTTTAGAAAATAATATATTTACTGCATTAACACAATGAGGTTTATCTGGTTTTTAGACTATGCTATCACCGCTTCTAGTTTGTTGGTGCATGACATAGTAGACTAATCAACATAATAATACAGTTGAGACTTGAGAGCAATAAAGTTTAGATAATATTTAATGAACAGCAAAATGGATGATATGAACTACCCCCAGTTTGAAGCCTCTATACTTCAAGTACGAGCAGTAGCCGGTGCTCTTGCAGGATGTGCAGCTTGACCAGGAGCACCAGGTTTTGGCAGATCCTCTTGACGTTTAAAGCGTTGAGGTGGATCACGATTCCTCCTATCAGTGCAAGATCGGACCCTCACAACATGAGAGTGGATTGTACATGAAACACAGTACTGCATCTTTGCATAAAGCTTGGGAAGGGTGTAAGTTTCATAAACGCAAGCTTTCTGAACATCCCTAACTGCAGCTTGCTCAATAATATTCCTCACCAAAAACCTCTTGATAGTTTTGTCCTTGGGACAACATTTGCCGCAGTTAGAGCAGCGAATGAACTTGACATGGCCACGGCCGTGCTTGTTTCTCCCTCCAATCATTCGCTTGAAAGTCATCTTGAAAGTTGAAAGGGAAATAAAAGAACTACCTTTTCAAAACAATTCTCCAAGAACTACTACTTTCTTTTCCTTCGTCAAGCTCCCACTTTTGCTTTAAGCTTTCCTTTTCTTGAGTTTCCCCTAGCTGTAAGACCTTTTTTTTTTTTTCTAGCCACCAAGAGATCTTCTTCACTTCTTTTTTCTGGTTTCCTCTAAGAAACCTTTAGCATATCAAAGTATAATTTTTTAAAGGCTTTCTTCCTCCTCTTTTTCTTCCTTTTTTTTTTTTTTTTAAGAAGCTACTTCTTTTTTCTTTCTTTTTTCTCTTTCCTTTCATCTTTTCTCCTCTTTTCAACAGACCCCTCTTTTCCCCTAGGTTTTCTCAGCTCTTTCTGTCAGCAAACCCTTCCTCAAAGTATCTCTTTTGTTGGTGAGTATAGGCCCTTGGATCCAATCTTATCCAATCGTCAAAGTTTCTTCTTTTTTTTTTTTAAGGAACAAACTTTGGCCATTGGATCAAGATCAATGAGAGATCTGATGGTCCACATTATTCATTACAAAAATTGAATTTTTATAGCCTCTAAACCCATGAAAAGACTATTTTACCCCTAGTGCAAAAATTTCAGTATTTAGATTATTTTCTTATAAATCAATGTTACCATCCTCATTTTTGGGAATTTAAAACAACAAAAATCATTAAAATATTATAAAATTGAGATCTAAAAATTTTTATGAAAATTCGAGCTTGAAAAGATCAAATTACGAAATTACCCCTATAGAGGTATTTTGGTAATTTCAAATCTTTTGGGTGCTACTATGATTTCAAATGTACCAAAAATCATGAAATATTATGAAATTAAAATCTAAAAAGTTTCATAAAAATTTTAGATCGGGAAGGCCAATTTATTAAAATACTCCTAAAGGGTATTTTAGTAAATTTGTACTTTTCCTAGTGCAATAAAAATTTTTAGCATTTTGAAAATCACCAAATTTAATTTTAAATTATATGGATTCCAATTAGGTTGTGACTTTGAGGATTAACCTTAGTTCTATTCATTTTAGCCAAGTTTTGTATAATTTTAACTAGAGTTGACTTTAAGGTTTACTAATTTCATTTACTCTTTATTTTTCATGCATCTACGTGAAAAAGTATCATCCATATAAATCCCATATAAAAGAGTTTGATAGTAATCTTATAGGTCTCCTTTTTTCTTTGTTTATTATAGGCCTAAATATCGATGCATTTCATGGGCTCTTTAAAAGGCCTTTTTACGAGCTTCAAATGAGTTTTGTTTGGGTTTCTAAATAGGCCAATTTATGGGCTCTTTATGAGTTATAAATGGGCCTCAGTTAACCATGCTAAAATATTACAGATAAAATTCGATGTTTACAGCTATACCTCTTTGCATATTTTTTAGAATCAGAAATAATGCAAAGATATAGACAATAATTTTTTTCAGATGATGCTCTTGAAAGTTTTTTTTTTTTTGTTTTTTAGGACCTTTTTTTATTTTTGAAAATGGTTTCCCCTAAACAAAAGTTTTGAAAATCTTTTTTTTTTTTTTTAAACTTGTTTGAAAATGGCTCCCCGTAAATAGAGGTTTTGAAACTTTTAAAATGTTGTTTGAAAATGGCTCATCCTAAATAAAGGCTTTAAAACTTTAAAATCTTATGTGAAAATGGCTCCCTCCAAAAAGAAGCTTCAAAACTTTAAAATTTTGTCTGAAAATGGCTTATCCCAATGAGAGGCTTTGAAACTTTAAAATCTTGTATAAATTTGGCTCTCTCCAAACAGAGGCTTCGAAATTTTAAAATCTTATTTGAAATGGTTCCCTCTAAATAGAGACTTCAAAACTTTAAAATTTTATTTGAAAATGACTCTTCCTAAATAGAGGCTTTGAAATTTTAAATCTTATGTGAAAATGGCTCTTCAAAATTTTAAAATCTTTTTTTAAAAATGGCTCATCCTAAATAAATGCTTTGAAACTTTAAAGTCTTGTCTAAAAATGGCTCTTCCCAAATAAAGGCTTTGAAACTTTAAAATCTTGTGTGAAAATGACTCTTCCCAAATGTAGGTTTCAAAATTTTAAAATCTTGTTTCAAAATGCCTCCTCCTAAATAGAGGCTTTTGAAACTTTAAAATCTTGTTTTTTTTTTCTCTCTATCTTTTTTTTTTTTGGTTGATTTTTGTTGACTTCTTTTGTTTTTTTTTTTTTTTTTTTTTTGCAATTTAATAAACTTGACCATTTGCAAACAAATTTAAACAAAAACTTAATAACTTTTGAAAATAAAATAAAAGATCACGCCCAAAGGTCTTACAAATCTCAAAATTAAAATAAATTCAGCTCAAATTGCTTACAAAACCTATTCAGAGGACTTAGAAAATTATGTCTGGAGGTTTTACAAATCTTGAAATAAAAATAGATTAAGCTCGAAAGACTTAGGAATCTTGTCGGAGAACTTACAGATTATGCTCGGAGGTCTTAGAGATTACACTTAGAGGTCTTACAAATATCAAAATTAAAACAAATTCAGCTAAAAAAACTTATGAATCTTGCCCAAAAAATTTACAGATTATGCTCGAAGGTCTTAGAGATTATGCTTAAAGGTCTTAAAGATTTTGTGTAAAGGTTTTAAAAATCTCAAAATTTTTGAATGCTTCTCATAATAGAGAAATTAAAACTTTAAAAATTTAAAATGTTTTGCCCGAAAGTCTTAAAGATAGTGCTTTGAGGTCTTATAAATCTTAAAATTAAAATAGATTTAGCTTAGAAGACTTATGAATCCTGTTGGGAGGACTTACAGATTTGCCTAGAGGTTTTATAGATTATACCCATAGATTTTAGAGATTGTGCTCAGAGGTTTGAAAAATCTCAATCTTTGAATGCTCTTCATAATAGAGGCATTGAAACTTTAAAAATTTAAAATGTTTTACTCGGAAGTCTTACAGATCTCAAAATTAAAACAGATTCAATTCAAAAAGTCTTATGAATCTTACTTGGAAGACTTATAGATTATGCCTAGAGGTCTTAGAGACTATGCCCAAAAGTTTTAGAGATTGTGCCTAGAGGTCTTAAAAATCTCAATATTTGAATGCTCTTCATAATAGAGGCATTGAAACTTTGAAAATTTAAAATATTTTGCTTAGAGATCTTAAAAATTATGCCCAAAGTTTTTACAAATCTATCTAGGTGCCAGCTTAACTTGACTTAAGTCTTATATTGTATCATATTTCTTCTTTTCCATTTTTTCAATAATTTTTTTGCTTTTTACAAATCATTTTTCTTTCAACTTTTCAAACCTTTTTGATACTTTGATTTTCTATCAAACTAATTTTTTTCTTTTTCTCATATTTTCATAATAAACTCTTTTTTTCTCTCTCTTTTTTTTTAAATATTTACAAAGTTGATAAATGCAATCATGATATAAATGTTTATTCTCATCAAATGATGCTAATGAAAATGTCGATGCAAATGCAAATGTCAATGCAAATGTAAGAATGTGAATGCTTGATGCAAATACATTTGACTTTTTCATAATGCAAATGATAATGTTCCTTTCATGTAAATGCCCTTACAAATAATTTTATAATACAGATGCCATAATGCAAATGCAAATTTCTTTCTTATGATGTAAATGCAAATGCCTTATGTAGGATGTAGATAATATAAATGCAAATGTCTTTCTCATGATGCACATGCAAATACGAACGTAAATGATACAAATGTGAATGTCTTTTTTATGATGCAAATGTAAATGATGCTAATAGGAATGTCTTTTTTTGTGATGTAAATGTGAATGCAAATGTCTTTCTCATGATGTACATGTAAGTATAAATGCGAGTGATACAAATATGAATATCTTTTTTTATTTTTTTTTCACTTTTTTTATAGCATATAGATCTAATGTCTTTCTCATGATGCACATACAAGTATGAATGTGAATTTTTTTTTTTTTGCATATGAAATAACCTTCTTATGATACAAATGTGAAATCAAGTAATGCAAATGTAAAGGCTCTTTTTTATTTTTGCAACATGCAAATTAAATGTCTTTTTGACAATACACATCTAATTGATGCAAATGTGATTTTTTTTCTTTCAGTATACTGGTCAAATGTCTTTTGTAATTAATGCAAATTTAAAGACTTTTTTTGTTTCATTTTGTTTCATCATTTTTTTTAAAACTTTGTTCAATTTTAAGGTTTACTCCTCACCAAAAATGATCTTAATATCTTAAACAAAAATACTCAACTAACCTCCAAAGTTTTTCAAAGTAATCATAAAATTATCCTACATAAAGTATTTTTGTATTCAATAAGAAAAATTAAAAACACATAACTTTCGAATATCTCATAAATCGATGATTACTATTTGAATGCTTATGGATGGCATAATTGGCAATTCAATTTTTTCACTGGTGGGCATATTTCAAAGAAAGCTCAATGATTACTATTTTGAATGTTTGTGGATTGGGTGATTGACAACTCAAATTTTTTTTTCACTAGTTGGCATATTTCAAGGAAAACTCGACGAGGATCGTAAGGATTTATCTTGGTCTCATAAAAGAGATAATTTTTCTAAAACACTTTTCTTTTATTGAAAACATGATATTTTAATGTGCACCAAAACTAATCAATATTTTTTTTAAAGAGATTTGGGAAAATAAGAGGGCTAGTTTTTTATTTTTGTGCTTTGGTGAAATGCAAAGTCTTTAATGGGTATTGATCCTTTATAAGGTTTTGCATCGTGACTTTTTATTTTGATAGTACCTTGAAACTCTTTTTTTTTTTTTTGGGTTTCAAGAGTGGCTATGCTCTAAACTGCCCTTTTTAGGTTTTTACCTTTGAGCTATATTTTTTAACAATGAAAAACTTAGTAAAATCTTGTCAAATAATAGGTATATACAAATTTTCAAGGACATTTCTCTTCACTTCAAGTGTCCATTTTTTTTTATCAAAATAGACTTTTCAAGGTATATCAAAATAGATTTTTCAAGGTATATAATGCAAGCCAAGGTTTGAGGTTTTGAAAGAATGGATAACCCCATATTCTATTTACCTAATGTTCTAACCTTACTATCCAACCATCAACAATGTCTCTCCAAGTCCTTATGCTCATCAACCAGTCATATAGTCACTCAATTTTTGGCCAATTACTCAACCTAAGAATCGAGTGAAAAGAGAAAGAGCTTCTATAGATGTAATTCCTATTACATACACTAAGCTACTTCCTTAATTCATTAAAAACTATTTGGTCACACCAATTTATTCAAAACCTATGAAACCTCTTTATCCCAAGTGGTATAATGCTAATGCTACTTGTGACTATCATTCTGCAATTGTTGGTCATTTTATAAAAAATTGCACAACATTGAAGTATAAAGTGCAAAGTTTAGTTAAAAATAGATTGGTTAATTTTGCTCAAGAAGCAAGGATATGTGTCATCAAGAACCCTTTGCTTAACCATACTAGGGCATAATTTTGAAGGAGTTTTTATAAATGTCTGTCACTTTAGGAACTTTAAGAAATAATGTAAGTTTGAAACATTTAAAAGTCTTCTATATCAGTCTTTTATTTATCTTTCATTATTTCAATAAAGTGACAGATGTATTTTCATTATATTTTTTCATTTGTTTCATTGCTTTTATATACATACCTTTCATATTTCACTCATTCTCATGTTTTAAATAATGAATGTTTAAACAATCATGAAAATAATTCAAGATTCAATTTGGAAAGCATTATTCATATTGATGAATTGATAAAATGAGACTCTTAATCTATTAGGATCATTAAAGTAAAAGATGATAGGTTTCATTAAATGAAACTAGCATGAAATTTCGTTCATTCATAGATGGAAGTGATGTAGTGTGAGGTTTTTTGTGATGGTTTGCTCACAAATTTGTTCATAGTCAATAAATATTCTTCATTGAAAGTATTCATATTTGAAATGAAAAATGATCATTTTTTTTTACCCTTCACATAATAAGTAAAATTATCCATTTGCTATCTCATTTGAGCATATTGACAATTTCTTAGAAGAAACCTTAATCAAGGATCACCCTCTACACTTGGGGGTAAAATTAAAAAAAGGCTTGATCATAAAGAAAAAAATAAAAAAAAAGAAAAATTAAGGTCCCTAATGACTTTAGGGGCAAACAAAAACTCTTTAGTGCTCATATCTTTCCTGAAAAAGTATAAAAAGTACAAATTAAAAAAATGTGAAAAAAAAAATAGAATTGATGAAGAATGTGGCAAAAAAAAAAAGGCATGCTGCTCCATATGATAATAAATAATCCTTTGGTTTATAACCCTTTAAATTAATTTTGGGTCTACTTTATCCAGTTTTTTCATAACCCCTTAACATAACCTACGTTACATTCTTTAAAAGTCTATTTTGATCAAATATGAATGTCTAAAGTGAAGAATCATAAATTGAACTAAGACAAACTTGTAATGAAAATGTTGGAAATTTTGATTAAAATGTTACTGATGTATTAAGAGGAAAGAAAAAATAAGAAGAAAAGGATGTGAAAGAGATGTGCAAAAAAAAAAAATGAAAACTTAAACTAAAAACCTAAAAGGACGGTTTAAGTAACAAAAGGAAACTTGGAAAAATAGCCTTGATAAGGATCTCTAAGAAATAAAGATAATGCTTGAATTGATGAAAGATCAAAATATCAATAGAATGAATTTTTAAAAAAGAATTCAAAATTAATTTATCTAGAATTGTCTGAATATTTATTATCTTAGATATTGGGTACCCTTCCCAGCATTTATCTTAATGATTCATCTTGAAAAATTTTTTTTGCCTATTTATTCTTTACTAGACTTGTTCTTATAATGAATACCCTTTTTGTATTGCTCTTCACTATTTATTTCTTCTTATGATGAATTAAAAAAATGTGATGGATAACATTTGGTATTGAATTGAAATAATGATGAATGGATAAATGACTGTTATGAAAGATCCTTGTATTATTTTGAAGTGACTAGACCATATTGAAAATGAAATGTGAAAGATGAAAGAAGTTTAAAATGATGTTGATCCTTGTAGCCTACAAATGAAAAAAAAAATCCAAATGTTGAAATCAAATGATGAAGCTAATAAAGAGGAGTTTCAGGTCATAAATCAATTGATACATTTACTAGCTAGTTCCAAAAAAGTTAAAGAAAAACATAATGAGAGCTGAAAAAGAAACATGAAGAAGAGTCTTGTGATCCCATTGAAAAAAGAAAACTTTGGTTTTGGATGATATAATAGATGAGACTACTTAAAGATGCATGATAGCTTATATTGAAAATCACAAATGTTGAAGAGTTAAAGAAAGCAAGAAGAAAAATTAGGAGCCTTGAAAATCCTCTAATTTACCATAATTGAAAAGATAAAAGAATTGCATAGCATACATTACATTCACCATATGCATTACATGCACGCATTATATTAAGAATATTACACTCATTCATGGCATTCATCATACATATTTGAAAAAGAAAAAAAAATTTTAAGTTTGAAATCGAGTAGGAATTTTTCATTCATGCATTGTATTCACTGCATTCATTACATCTTGCATATATCATCACATTTATTGCACTCATGCACTTCATGTTTGGAAAGAAATATCAAAGTTTAAGTTGTGAAATTAGAATGGAATTTTAAAAAATCTTTGGCTCATACAGTCATTATATACATACATTTTGTTTATCATATTCATCCAATGCATCATACATGTTTGAAAGGAAGAAAAATTAAAGTTTGAATCTTGAAATTGAATTTGAGAATTGTGAAGAATCTTTTCATTCATTGCATGCATTTATTGCATATGTTTGGAAAGCAAAAAGGAAAAACTACATGAGAAAATAATTTTGAGAAGAGACATTAGAAGGCAATCAATGATGATTCAGATGAGATGTAGAAACTTAATTTAAGGTAAAATTTTTTTAAGTTCCAATGCCTCTATCATGAATGAGCTTTTTTTAAGGTAAGAATGATCTCATTTTATTTACCAAAAGTTTCAAAACCTCAATTGTGGGAGAGTATTTTATTTTTCAAAGTTTCAAAGCCTCAATTGTGGGGAAACATTTTATTTTTCAAAAATTCCAAAGCCTCAGTTGTGGGGGAGTATTTTATTTTCAAAAGTTTCAAACCTCAATTATGGGGGAGCATTTTATTTTTCAAAGTTTCAAAGCCTCGGTTGTGAGAGAGCATTTTATTTTCAAAGTTTTCAAACCCTCAGTGGGGGAGCATTTTTTAAAAGTTTTAAAGCCTCAATTGTGGAGGAGCATTTTATTTTTCAAAAGTTTCAAAACCTCAGTTGTGAGGAAGCATTTTTCAAAAAAAAAGTTTCAAACCTCTGAGGAGGAACCTTTGGAATTATTTTTCAATTTTTTTTACCCAGACCAAATGGATGTCTTTTGTCTTTATACAATTCCTGTTTTAGAGAAAATGCACAAAGATGGGCAATTATAGATATCCCATTTTGTTTGGAAATTTTTTGAAATTCATTAGGCTTTGAATTTTAATTTTAATTGTGCAATTAAGCCTTAATTGGAAAAGTGAATTTTGGGCCCAAAGATTAAGCCTTAAAGTTTATTTGTATTTTAATTTTTAATTTAATTTTTGTTTTTTAGTCAAAATAGTCAAAGTCAGTTGGTAAAAAATAAAAAAATAAAAAAATGGTAAAAATTTTAAAAAATGTGGGATTTTGAATGAAAAATCTTATATTCAATTCAACTCTTAAATTCTATCTCAAATTTTAACTTTAATGGTTAAATAATTTTGGAAAGAATTTAGGCTCAATCTATTGAAAAAATGAAAGATCACTAAGAGAATAAAATTAGGAGAAAAATTTTAGATTCGGTTGAATTAATTATTTCCAAATCGAAAGGGATTCAATCCCTATATAAAAGACCTTGAATATGTGATCAAAGGGGGGGCCTAACAGCAATTAATTTCAAGATCAAATAGAGATCATTAAAAAGAGAGAAGATTTGGGTAAAGTTTTGAATTAACAAGAAAAAAGCAATCAAGCAAAGAATTTTTGCAAAAAGGTTTGCTTTGAGTTTTCTAAAAAGAAAGTTAAGATTTATAGTAGGAAGCATTAGTTTTTGAAAGGTGAAAATTTGTTGGAACTTGTGATCCATTGAGGTAATGTTAGCTTTTTTTTTTTGTGATTTCTGCATAACTTTTATAACATTTAATTGCTTACTCTTATTTTTATATTTATTGCATGGTTTTATTTTTGCATGAATTTGCATGACTAATATTATATTTGCATGATAATTTATTTGTCTAATATATTTGTTTGCATGATTGATATATTTATTTATATGATTTATTAATATATTTACATGATTATTAAAATATTTATTCGTATGATTATATTTAATTTGATTACATGATTATTAATATATTTAATTGCTTGATTATTAATATATTTATTTGCATGATTATATATTTAATTGCATGTTTATTTGTATGATTATATATTTAGTTGCATATTTTGCATGGTTTATATATTATTATTTGTATGATTATATATTTAATTGCATGTCTAATAGCATGATTATTAATTTATTTATTGTGTGATTGCATGATTATATATTTCATTGTATATTTATTTACATGGTTTATATATTTAATTGCATGTTTATTTGTATGATTTATATATTTGATTGCATATCTATTTACATGATTATTAATTTATTTATTTATTTGTGTAATTATATGATTATTAATATATTTATTTGCATGGTTATTTATTTATTTATTTATTATTATTATTATTACATGATTTTATATTATTGTATGATATGATATTATATGTTATTGCAAGATTAATATTATATTTGAATGATATCTAATTGCATGTTTTTATATTTATTATATGCATAATTGCATGATTATATTTAATTACATAATTACTAATATATTTGTGTGATTATATTTGATTTCATGATTATATATTTATATTGTATTTTTATATTATTACATGACATTTTATATTATTGCATGATAAAATATTTGCATGGTATTATATATTTTCATGATTGTTATTATTGCATGATAATTAATATATTTACATGACATTCTTGTATGAATATTTTAGCATTATCTAGGCATGATATTATCACATGATATTTGGTATGATTTACAATATATTTGCATGATAATTTTTGTATGATATGATTTAATATTTATTGCATGATTGCATGATTGCTTGATATTTTGATAAAATTTTTGTACTATCATGTTTTGTAAATAAATAAAAAAATTAGAATTGATTAATTTGCATGATAAAAATCATATTAGATAAGGCTTAAATCAAATAACATATAATTAATTTGATACTAATTTTAGGCGTAAAGGGGTGCTAATACATTTTTAACACGTAACTGACTCTCGAACCTTAGTTCTGATAATGTAGACCAAAATTTATTTTTTTTAGGGACTCTTAGTTTACACTTAGGATAACCTTAAAAAAGATAGATTCATATAGGTGACTAATTACACTTAGATAAAAAAAAATTGAAAGCGACTCCATGATTTTTATGTTAATAAGTAAGTTCCCAACCTAAACGTTATAATAATTATCTTATGTTTGACCAAGAGTTTCTAAAAAAAATAGGTTTTAGTTTATCTTTAGAATTAGGTCCAAGAACCGTTTACATATGGGAAATGTTTTAACACCCTTACAAGATCAAAAATTAATATCAAATCAATCTTATGTTATTTCGACTAAGCCATAATTAAAATGGTTTTTATTTTTTATTTTTATTAATCTCATTATTTAAATATTGAAAACTTTTTTTAGGTTTTCATTATAAAGAAGTTTTTCTTCACTCTAAGAGTATTCAAGAAAATATGTCATTTCTTTAAAGAGGCTCAATCATCATATTTATTAAATATTTTAAAAAGTAAATTATTTACATAACATCATTATGTACAAATACTATTTAAAAAATAATTGTACAAAATAATTATAGAAAATATATTTATAATTTGTTAAATTTACACTATCAAAACTTATATCAAAATTTTTTTTTCTTTTTATTATTATTTTCAAAATTAAAATTAAAAGAAAATAAAATTTTAAAAAAATAACTAGAAATAAAAACAAAATTTTAAAAACTATAGAAAATAAAAATAAAATAAAATAAAAACTTACAATTAAAACGGATCATGAAACAGCTCGATGCACGAATCCTAATAAGAATCCTAACGAGTTGAAGCGCAAACCTTCACTCTAGAAATGGCATTGATTTGACTTTATTTAAATAGTTTTAAACATAGTTTTTTTAGAATTCTTTTTCTTTCTCTTCAATGGAAATCTTTCCTTTCTCTCTTCAAAGCTATGCCGGAAAAATCAAATAATCTCAAAAATTGGTGACTTTTTTAGAATCCGATGTCAAAAAATTCAATTGTAATTGAAATATTCAAAATTTCCCCAAAAATTATTGGGAAACCAAGAATTCGACCATCGTACTTGTTAAAAAATTCAAAAACCCCCAAAAATTTAAACAACACCCAAAACTGTAAAAAAAAAATAATAATAAAAAATCTAGAAACACAAAAAAAAAAAAAAAAACTTGAATTTTAAAAACAAACCATAACCATCCAAAACAATCTTTTGCTTGAATTTTAAATTTCAATTTAAAACCCAAAACTCAAAAAACCGAAACCAAATTTAAAAACCCAAATTTACTTTACTCTCTACTTGCTTATTGCGTTTGCTCTCTCTTGCTGTTTTTGCTTCTAAATTATCGTGCCCCTTTATTATGTTGCTGATGAATGCTTTTTATATTTAATTTGGACAAATTTAGTATCAACCAAATCTATTAAGATTCGATTTTAATATTTTCAAAATCTTTCTTTTTTATAAACTTGATTTTCAAGAATTATCAAACAAATTAAAACATCAATTAATTTTTGAATCCAAACATAATCTAAAAAATTTGCTTTAAAATTTCTCATATTTTCCTTTTTTATTTTTTTATTTTCATTTTTTGATTATTTTTTACTCTTATTGACCAACAAATAAAAATTAAAACTAAAATAAAAAAAATAATAAAAGTGAAAAGAAAAGAAACACTTTAAACCTTATAAATTTTTGGACTTTGAATCCTAATTGCAAAATTAAACCCCAATTAAATCAAAAAATTTTTAAAGTACATTTCCAATTCAAGACTCGATAATATCAAAAAAATTCAAGATAAAGTATGGTATCTACATAATATATAATATATATATAAATTAATAAAAATATATAATTTGATTTAATTTAAATATTTTGTATTTCATATTTTTCAATTCAAAATTTGATTTAAGTATAACAAAAATATTTTTAATATTTAAATTTAAATTAAATCACATAAAAATTCTCATATTCAAATTAAATCGAATATCATAATTTTAAATTAATTTTAAATTTTTTCAATTTTTTCTCAATATTAATGATGACGAAGGGGAGGTCCATGTCAGCTCACAGTGGAGCTTCTGTCACCATCATCATATATAATAATGCATGCCCATGCTATGATCCATACATGCTATGCACTGCATCATCATACATAAAACATGCAAAGGCTGTAGTGGCTTGGTAGAGTGGGGCTGTCCCGGCAATGTAGGTATAAAAATCAATGGTCACTAACCTTTTGTTTCTTTTTTTTTCTTAAATACCTTTTCTGTCTTCTTCCTTTCGTTTACTCTTCTCGAAGTTTCACTGGCTTCATTCTTATGGACACTAGTTTCTTTCAAGTTATAACCATAACTTTAAAAATATGATATTATCGTAAGAAAATAACATAAAAAATATAATTTAAAATTTTCATAAAAATTATATAAATTAAAAATATATATTTTATATTTTTTACTTTAAATATGAAATTTAATATATTAATTTTTTTATATTTTATAAGTATTTAATATTATATAATATGATCTATATATATATAAATTATTAGATATAATTCTTAATTTTAGTTTTTTAATAATTGGGGTTTTGCTTTTCAAAGATTTTGAATATGGCGCGTGACACACGCGAATCAAAATTTCTCTTTCTTAATTTTATTTTTACCCACTTGGGATTTGGCTTTTGCTACTTTTTCTTTACCTATTGATTGCAATTTGCCGGAAAGTACGGAAAAGGACTTCGATTTTGGTCTCTCTGTTTCGGTACCGAAAGATATTGTAATCCAAGAATGTCAATTTATTAGGGATAATACTTTTTATTCATTTTTTATATAAAATATATCACAAAATGAGAATAAAAATTTATGAGTGTTAGAAATTTAAAATTTAAAATAATTATATAATCCAGTAAATTAAATTCCGAATTCAATATTCTTTACTTTTTTCTCTCACGTACTTTTTTTTTTTTTTTTCACTTCTTTCTTCTCTTCTTTGCTGAGAGATAGTCAGCCTCGTATAAGTCGTTTTCACACCAAAATCAAGGTTTCGTCAATTGAATGTCGCTTTTGCTGCTAAACCCAGGTTGACGTTTACTTATATGTTTTTTAGTACAAAAGGAAAACAAATTATTCAATAATTTTATTTTAGGATTTTGTGGTGAGAAACAGGGTTAAGATATTTTTTCGAGATTAAAAAATAAAAAAAAATCATTTTTGTCTACCTAAAAAATTTATTGTTTAAAATATTTTTTGGTTACCAACAAAACAAAGATAACATTAGGGTTAGTGCCCCGTTATCTCTGTTGGAGTTTGGTGGCGAGTTCGGGAATAAATGGTTTCGGCAAAATCAATATGGAATTGCAACAATGGAAGGATTTTTTTTTGTTTGATTAACTCTTTCTGCCCTCACCAATCTGACATTGATAAAAACATTTGCAAGGGTTTTACAAGTGGAACCTACTCAGCAAAGTCTTTCTATTCTTCTTCACTTCATTTTTCTAATGTTTGGAAGGCGGGAAATCTTTTACTGGCAAGTCATTAATGGAAAAGTTGCTGTTAAGGGTGAGCTTATGAAAAGGAAAATTCTGGATTTAATTCTGCTCAGTTTGCTTTCTGTAATAACGAATTAGAAACTGTTGAGTTGGTCATCTCTTTTTCAACTGTATAGTCTCTTGGAAAATATTGTTGTTATGCCGTAATTTGTGGAATGTAAATTGGGTTGCTCCCAGGATGCTAATTCTTTCTTTTTCTCTTGACAAGCCTCATCACTTTCGAAATGCAATGATGGAATCTGGAGAATGCTATTATTTACTATTCTATGGTCGATACGGTTCCATCGAAATTCCTTTGTTTTATGCAGCTTATTAATATTATTAAAGCATGCGGAGCTTAACTCAGTTGAAGTGATTGATGCAATCAACATTAGAGGATATTGAACAAATATTAAATTCAAGTCTTAGCATAATAAATCTCTTCCCCTATGTAAAAAAAAAATAAAGTGTCCCTTTCTTTCCAGTGTCAAGGTAAATGGCCCTCTATGGTAGCCTGTCAATAATTTCTTTCTCGATCCTTCTGGTGTCTTCACTAAGAATGTTGTTACAGTTGACAAGTCTCGTGTTTTGGTTTCTTGGTCCTGACCTCCTATAGGTTCTATGAAACTTAATGTTGATGTATCGGCTATTGGCAAACCAGGATCTGCCGTTGTTGGTGATGTTTTGCGAGATCATTCTGGCATTGTTAAAGGGGTTTTTCTCTAAGCCAATTTGTGTGACGACTTTAATTTTGCGGAACTCTTGGAAATCAAAGAGGGTCTCTCATTCTTTTCTTTTTCCTCTTGGGTAAGCTCTCACCCTCTTGCAATTGAAAGTGACTTTACTAATGCAGTTCTTTGGGCCAACAACTCCTCCATTGTTCCTTGGCGTTTATCTCAAACCAAATTGAAAGTTTTAATAGAAGACTCAAGGGTGTTTTCTTTCATCACATTTTGCGTGAGGCTAACTCCTTTGTTGATGCATTAGCCAAATCTGAGGTCACTCTCGAACTTGTAATTTTGAGGCTTGGTTTTGATAGCTACTAGTTTTGGCTGATTCACATCAGCTTGTGATGACAAATTCTATTTCCTTATTTTTCGTCTTTAATAAATTTTATTGCATTTTAAAAAAATCTCTATTGAAGTTAATTTCATTCACCTTCAAATTTAATGATCATAATTATAAGAGAATAAGAGTTTAATTATCACCTTAATTTAATGCAATAAAATATAGATAACTGAATTCATCCAAATAAATTCAGATAAGCATTAGATTTTATTTATTGAATCAATCAACTTAGAAAGTTGAAGGTTTTAATGGAATATGAAATATTAGGTGATGTCAAAATTTTTGTTTTTATTATAATAAAATAAAATTCATATCCCTAATTCCATTCATTTGAGGACTTATTTGATTATTATTTCCAACTTCTTAACTAGTAGGATATTAAGCATTTTTAGTTACTTAGGTTTAGTATTTTAATTAATTTATGGTATTAATCAAAACACTGTATATATATGTCCTATATGGTTATATATATGTCCTATTTGGTTATATATATATATATGCACGCACCATATGCATATATGCATATATAGATAAGTTACGTAGTATATATATCCCTTTCGTTTTGTTTTATGATAATTTTCTTAATCTTTGAAATTAATGTTAATATAATGTATATGATGTGCATGCATGTGGAAAGATATGATGATTAAACTTAAACATTATTTCCAACTTTTCATAAAAGTTGAATATATGATCTCTCAAATTCCATCTTTCTAGCTTGATATTAACATTCTACAGTTTGGAATTAATTGGAATTCCACTGCACACTTTTTCCCTAGCTATGTTCTCCTTTATCCTTTCTGTCTCCTAATTATTAGAACTCCGCAACTCAAGCATAAGCGGAAGTTTTAGCTAGCATATACCCATGGCTTAATTTTAAACCAAGATTTTTATCTCCCAAGTTGCAAAACTGTTTTAAGATTTATCCATCACAGGATATTTTGCATTAAATTTTTTAATTTATAAACACGATTGATTTCCATTTGTTCACCTTTCACTGGATATTTTGCGTGCATTGCTAATAGCAGTTTGTAAAAACGGTACAGTTGATTTTTCACTTGTTATCTTTATCAAGAGCATTGAAGTTCAAAAACTTCGAATTTTCAACTCTCATGTGTACTTATATATATAAAAAACCGAAATGATGGTTCAACTTTCAAGGGCATAGTCAGAGGGAGGTGGTGACGGTCTTCGTTAAGAACATTCTTCCCAGAGTTAGCTGAAGTTGGCTTTGGGGTATATTCCAACACCACGGTTCTGTTGTTGATGTTTTTATCCCACAAAAGAGAAGTGGGAGCGGGAAAAGATTTGGTTTTGTCCGCTTTGAGGATATGGTGGAGGCAAAGAGAGGGATCGAAAGCCTAAATGGATCATGGCTTCTGGACTTTCGTATTGGGGTTAATATGGCAAGGATCATGAGCAGAGTCGAGTATTGGAGAAAAGTTAGAGGGAGGAGTAATCAGGGGATGAGGGATAATGCAAAGTATCCAATCATTGAGGTGGGTGTTAGTACCCAAGTTGGTGAGAGTGCAGGGATGACCAAGTGCGTGCGTGGTGGAGGGAAGAGATGTTCGGACTCGTAATCAAAAGACATACTTACAGGCGTTGATGAACAACAGAATGTCTACCTCTGTTGCTGAAGAAGATAGAGAGATAGGTGAAATACAAATGGGTATTCATGTTGGTATGTGCAATACTAAGCTAAAATCATGCAAGGGTGGGGTGGATGATGAGGCGATACATAGGCTGGAGAATTGATTAGAAGGGACAGCCAGGGTTATTATGAAACATGTAGACTGATGGAGAACTTTACAATTAATGGTGTGTCAGAGATTTCAGTCAAAAAGATCACGGGCATACAGTTTCTAATTGAATTCGATGATCTGAAAATGAAGGCCACAATGAAAAGATTGGGATGGTCATGGCTTAAAGAATGGTTTTGATGACATAGCGGAATGGTCAGACAACATCCATACAAACTATAAAGTTATATGAGTAACTTGTGTTGGTGTTCCTCTACGTGCATGAAATTACACTACATTCAAGAATATCGCAAACATAGGGGGGAGGTGGTAAGCATGTATGGCAGCACTCTAAAGTATCAAGATTTTAGCAGATGATGATGATGACTGATCAGATCGAGAAGATTGATGTAACTATTTCAGTCCTATGCAATGGGAAACTGTTCCTGGTTGGAGTGTCGGGAGTAGGAGATGATCTTGTTTCTCTGTTCTAGTGTGGTTGTAAGAAATTCAATGACAACAAGGGTTATTGAGTTGTTAACAGAACTGAGCATAGTTCTGGCGATGACTTTTGCATGGAGTGTCAGATGGTTTTGATGGTGGCATGCATCATGCATTCTCACTATTCAAACTCTCATGCACTCACCCTTTTGCTTTTCCTAAGAAACCCATAGATGTACGTGGGGAGATGAGTAGTATGGTTTTTACCGATATCATACTAGCTATTTAAGGTAAATTAACCCTAACATATATCTTCACTTGCCAAAAACTAGACCTGATCCATCGATGGTCAGAGATAACAAATAAACATGCATGTAAAGTTTGTTCAGCCAGCTAGCTAATTTAAGATATGCATATGGCTACTATGTCATCATCATGAACTGCATGCATGCATGGGTACGTTCAATTCTCTCTGCTAACTACTATTCATGGACCACTCGGTCCTAACCAATTTTGCTCTCCTCCACCATACAAAACTCTTCAATCTGCCCATATCCATTCCCCATCTTGAGAAAACAAAGGAAATGCATTAAGTTTCTTTTTTTTTTTTAAATGAGATCATAATTTAAAAATAAAAAAATTGTAAATGTTAGAATTTGAATATTAACTTTATTAAATATGTTGCATGAATAATTAAATTAAACTTTGAATTTAAATGCATCAATTTGGTTACATACGGGTAATATTTATCTAAATTTAGAATAACAGCCGGTACATTTTCATAATCATGATTACCCGACCCAATTGCATCACACAAGCTAGCTGACTTAAGCAAAAGAAGTATAATTTCTACATTTGCCTAGAGTTGTTTGTTTTTGCCGGTATAGATAAAAAAATTGAAAGTTTTGAAGTTGAAAGAAAGAGTGAATGGTAACATGTACAACGAATTGAATGAAATGTTGAACAATATGGTGTCGGCTTCTTATACATTGGGAAGAACCAAACCAGCTCCAAATTTAATAATGTTAGAAAAAACAACCCCACTTCCTCCTCCCACCGTTCGTTTTTACTTCACAGAAAGGAGCGTGAATGACGCGCTGGAAATCAGCGAGTGCCGAGCTCTTCTTACAGCGAATCTTTGTTCTTTATACGTACACGAGTGCGGGCTACAGGCGAAGGAAGAAAATTAGAAAAAGAAAATTGCATTTGCATATCTAAAAAAAGTCTTTAATCAGTTCTCAATAAGTAAATCAAATTCTGAAATGAAAAGAAAAGTAAAAAAAGAAACGAATAAAGAAAGGTGAAATTGGTTATTCTCTGAAACACTTAGCGTTCGCTAGCGGTCTCATACGTCGCTGTCAGTCATAAATTAGGGGAAAGGAAGAGAGCTATCAAAAGCAAAGCATATGAGATGCTATACTTTAATCCTCTCTCTTTCTCTCTCTGTCTCTCTCTCTCTCTCTTCGAGCGGGAAAAATGTAAAGCCTTTTTCCTTTCTATCACCTCATCCATTTCAGTTCACCCTTCACCAACGACAGATACAACGAGCTCCCTGCACCTCTTTTCAACTGTCATCAGTTTCTTCTTCTGTTTCTCTATCTGGGTCTGGGTCTCTTTTTTTTTCTCCTTCATTTTTAGTCTATAATTTCAACTATCCAAACTTATTTCCTTTCATTTTCTATGCTAATCTGCTCGTTTTCTTCCTCTCTTTTTATTCTTTTGAAGATGAGTTTTTGACAGTACCGATTTCTCTCTGGTTACGTGCATCTTCTTTCAAGAGTTAGCATGGCTGTTGTCTCTAAAGGCTTTTCCATCCGGTAAGTTGTTTCTTCTTTTGGGTTTTTTTTTTTTCCTTTTCAAGTTTGCTTTATAGTTAGAAAGGTTTCTTCTTTGACTTTGTTGATCTGTTGTCTTGCGTAGCGAGTATGCTTCCAAAATGAGAAGCATCGACGTGGTGAAAAGCTGGCCGTTCTGTGGAGGTTCTTCTTCTTCTTCAGATGATGATAATGGTAACAGTATGGTAAACAAACAAACCATGGAATCTCGTCTCCCTCCGATCACAGTCATCAAATTCCGCTGGTGGTCCGAAGAGCTTGATCTTCTCAAATCAACTGAATTAGCTAACATAGAAAGCAGCGGCATGGAAAATAACAAGCTTCAAGAAACGCAACCCAGAAGCGAAAATGATTTGTTGCAAGTAAATCTTCATGTTGGGGAGAAATCCGATGAAAGATCAGACATGTTGGAATGTCCCGTTTGTGGGGCATTTGCTGCTTCCACAGTGAATGCGTTGAATGCTCATGTTGATAGCTGTCTTGCTCAAGCATGTAGAGAAGAGAGGCGCCAAATGAGGATGGCAATTAAGGCTACAAAATCAAGAGCCCCCAAGAAACGATCCATCGTTGAGATCTTTGCTGCGGCTCCACAGATCCACATGGTTGTTGATGCTGCTGATGATAACAATTTGCTGGATGAAAATGAAAATGGCAGTTTGGACAACAAGTTGAATTGCAAGATTGAGAGGCCAAAGAAGAAGAAGAAAAAGAAGAAGAAAGTGGCAATTGTGAAAAAGTTGAAGAAGAGAAAGAGGAAGTTGGAGAAGAATAAGAATAAGAAGCAAGATGGGCTAATTGTTAAGAAGGTATGTGGTTTACATCATAAAATATTTCTAATTATGTGCTTTATTATGATTGTGAGTTGTTTGATTTTATTCTTCTTTTTATTATATATTGTTTAGAGTTGTTGCGTCAATATTTTTCATTTGATGATGGTTATAATTCATTGTTGTTCATGTCATGATAAACTATCATTGATTTTTGGGCTGTGGGCTTGTGATCTTTGGATAGTTGATCGATTGGATTTTGAGCCAGTTAAAAGGTACTACTATTTATCTGTGTTCTTCATATGTATTTTCTTTGTGATTCTTTCTTTTCCTTTCTGATTAACAAAATTCCAGCTGATAAAGCTTGATAAAGACTGTATTCATTTTGAGGACTGAGATCACTGAGCTGTTGCCTTGTGATTATACTTGTTGTGCTCAATGAGGTTCAGAAGCGTCATAAAGAGAGAGAAAAAAAAAAAGTTAAAACAAAGAGATGGTATTTTCATGTCTGGTAAGGTTTGAGCGGGTTATGGAGCTTAGGTGAGGTGTGGTGATCCAGCTGTACCGTACGGGTTGGGCAGAGGTGTTTTATAGGGTAGAGATTTTTTTTGTCCTTGGTTTAGCATATCTATCCTAGATTAATGATGCTGTTTTTTTTTTTTTTTTTAACTACTGTTGCAATAATTTTTTCTAACGAAGATAATCATTTAGATATTGGGGCCAGTTTTATTTTTTACCTAATGGCCGGTGTCTCATCTTATTGGGGAGGTGCTTATCATTTAGATTGATAGATTACGGGAGCCATGGAAGGACTTGAATAATTAATTCAGGTAAACTGTTTAAGATATAAGGTCGGATTGATGATAATGTGGACTGGAAACTTGCCACAAAGGATATGGAGATTTGTAAATTGCTTTCATGATCTTATTGCAATGTTTCTGCATTGGATGGCATATTATGGTGTTATTTCATGGACTCTTTTGTGAAGAAAACGGTGTTCTAGCTCTGATAACTATTTAGTTTTTGCAATCTATCTTTGCATTTGTTGGAGAGGACAGTAGATGGGTGATGCCAAATTTTGATACATGTCTGATTGAAAGATGTTCTTTTGAGTGGACCATGTGTGTACATATATATATATATATATATATATATTGTGAAACTGAATGGCCGACATGTCCGAAATTTTGATGCAAAGATTTTGTTGTCGTTGCTTATGCTATCTTGGGATTTATGTCATCAGATGCTTAACCGGCTGCATAATGAAATTGCAAAAGTATTCATATTTTATGAGACCCTTGTAGTTTTAGAGACCCATTTTGGTGTTAATGGCAGCAAGGATTCATTAATAGTTTGGGGATGAAATCATCTTTATCACTCATGTATGGACTTTTACATATTGTTTAGTTCTAGTAGGTGGAATTTGCAGCTATCAAGAAAATGCTTTTTATGTATTGGTATGAGAATGACCCTAAGCCTCTAATATTTGGCTTGATGAATATTTGTTGATGGAAAGTATAGGAATATCGCCTTAGAAGATACTGTTGAGATGAAAATATTGACAGGAAGCTTGTTATTATAGATAATGATATTGGCTTAAAACATGACGAGTCTTAATTTGTTTTATAAGTTACTGTTTGGTTCTTGAAAGCCATCATCTGGATTGAAGAAACATGTACCAATCGTAGTATCTGTATAAGGAGCATAAGGGAATAATGATACTTCATTTTATGCTGTTATCACTTCTCAAACACAACATATATGAAAGATCATTTGACTGAAAAAAAGAAGATATCTAAAGGCTGGTTTATCTTATGCAGTCTTGTTCTTTAAGGTTTGAGAAACATTCTGTTGAAATATAATTTGGGCGATATGTAAGTACCTGCTTTCAAGTAGAAAAAATCCACAGCATGTGATTGCTATTAGCTAGATCTCTTACTATGTCTACTTTTGGCACAATAAAATTGTTATATGATGGGTTGTTAATTTTCACCATAGAGGCCAAAAAATCAGACTGGCCACCTGGAAATGGATTAAGAATTTCCTTCTGTTCTTTTACCATATGTTTTTTCTCATCATGCTGGTTTCATATGACTATGATAGCACTTAAGATGCTGTTTGAGAAATGAATCATCGGTTCTTTATGTGGATGGTATCTGAAGGGGAAAGGTTTCCGTTGGCAGTACACATCCTCTCTTTTACTTGTGCTGTTTCAAGGTTTATTAAAAAAAAAATAGAAAATTTAGCTAATGGATTTAGTATCTCAATTTAATATCATGCAGCCTACTAATTGGTTCTTGGTTACAAAATTTATTTATTTCTAGGAACATCCATGCATCTTTACTTTGTCTTTTGGTAGAGGGATGCGTTTTGGCAATGTTGGTCTATGATACAAAGTTGTATCAAATAAAAGGGTATTCTTTAAATGAATTTATTATGTTACCCTCATTATTGTACTCACATAGGGACCTAGTGAGGATTTGCGTGCTTTGCTACTTTCTTGGAGGCTTGAATCAATATATACTTGCAAGTTGCCTCTCCAAAACAAAACTCTGACTTGCCCCTTGTATATTTGTGCAAGGGAGGAAAATACTGCTGATGTTAACTAAAAGCTTTCTTTTTCTTGTAGTAAAATCCTTTAATTATTTATTTTAGGTAATTCCAATCCCATTTTGAACTCATTTGTTTTTTTTATTTTTCTGTATACTAATTTTGTACGAGGGTTGTGCCTCTTCCTTTTACTTTTGATAATATTTCACCGGTCAGAAAAGAAATGAATAATTAGCAGTGGAACATGTGCCCTTAAAATTTATATTATGCCAAGGAAGATCGAGTTTGGAAAGAACTGTAGGTAGAAATATTGTAGAATCAGGTTATTCTGCAGGTGCTGTCTTAGACAAATATCCAGTCTTTAATACCTATAAGTGTTGTCCCTTCTGTTACATTACATTAAGCATGTTGAGGAATTGAAAACACTGTAAAAGAGCTATATGGTTACTAGCAGCTACTAAGCATGTCTGATTTAGATGTACTGAATTGAAAAAAAAAAAAAAATCTTTACATCTCAAGGACTTACAACCACTGGAACAGCTAAATTCTTGGACCTTTAGGAAATTTTGACCTGCTAAAATTTCTTCGACATTTCCAAATCAGTTTTAGGTAACTGGTAATTTTATTTTCACATACAATTACCTATCTTTTTTTTTTCCCCAAAATTTAGGTGCTTTGACCATGCGAAAGTTTATGTTAAAGCAGTGTGCTTCACGTCTCTTTGGTCAAACTCAATGATCTTTGATGCTGGCAGTTTAATGATCCCTTGAAGTTTATCAGTGTTATGGTCCAGTGAGCTTCTTTAGGTACATTATGTAGTAAAGCCACTGGCAGATTCTTCTTGGAATAATGGTTTTCCTTGTCTAATTTAGATGCTAGATGTTTTATGATATTCCCATTTTTATCACTGAAAAAAATTCTGCCCATTTTGCAAAAGTTCGTAATATTTTCTTCTTGATGATTAGTGTTGGAACTATTTTCAAATTTTATATGGAAGTTTCCTTTTTAGGCTAAAGAGCTATTTAGAGAGAGTAATTTTTTGAATCTTAGCATTTGATTTTAAATGGACCTTTTTTCTTGTTAAGGCAAAATTTTCCCCAACAGTTTCCTCATATGGCTGGAAAAGTACTTTTCTGATGCTAAGCAATTCATACCATGGTCTATATGCAGGCTTGTATTATGTAAGTTGGAATTATAACAAGTTCTAATTTTCTTAATTGCCAAGTTATGATTTTGATCATTGGAACTCCCTGTTGTAAAATGAATGAGAAATAAACAGTCAACAACCAATGTGTAGACTTGTTGTAACTTTTAATAACAGGCATAAACTCTAACTAAAAGTATGTAAACCATGTTTTCTAACGAAAAGTATGTAAACCATGTTAATTTTTTATAACTAATATGATTGTTCATGCATGTGTAACATTCTACATTTCTTATCAAATGATTTAAGCAGTAATGGAAGTAAATAGAAATTAAATGTAAGTCTCATAGCATTAATGCTTTCTGGATGATGTTGAAAGCAACTGATAGTAAATTATTTCCTTTTGGTTTTAACAATATTTGAAGTCTTGACTAAATATCGCTATAATATTTCATCAAAATTTATAGGATAAAAAAACTAAGTTAATTCAGCAATGGCGGCCAAGGCAATAGTCTAATGGCAGTCACACCTTATGAAAGGTGTCCATAAAGAATTTTGGAAAAAAAGAGCTCATTATCAAAATACTGTCAGGTGAAACTAAATTGTACCTTGTATGGAAAAATTAGTATTGTTAAGCTAAAAGAAACAAAAAGGAAAAACTTATTTTCTGGTCAAACTGCCCAATATCTACAGCAGAAATGTTTTCCATGAGCATTTTGGTCATTTTGATGTCAACAAGTTTATTATGTAATGGTGTAAAGCTATATGTCTTTGTGATGCTACTGATGAACAATATGAAAAATGAAAGAAAACACTTTATTGATTTTCTTAGGTTCTGTCATTCCTGACATAGAATTTTGAATATGAACTTCTGAATCACTTCAAACTTCTTTCTCTCAAACATCGTGTTCCAATAATTAAAAAAAATTTACTGTAGCATGGTTTAACGGGAAGCACCTCCAGAATATATCGTTGTAATTGTAAAATCCAGATGCCATATTTTTCTGTAACAAAGGATGTGTAATGACTATCATGTGTGTCTTCAACTGCAATTTCACCATAGATTCACAATTTACAAGAAAACGATATTGGCATTGGGACAAAAGAGTTTAGCTTTAGGTTGCAGTTGTCACTAGGCATATTTTTCACAATTCAAGAAAATTTTAATCAGTTTTTGCTACATGTTATACTATCTGAATTGTTTAGTGTTGTTTGTACTCTTTTCATGGAACGCTTGTTCTCTGCACTAGAGGCTAGTTCAGATGTTGGATTTCCATATAGTGTTATTCAAGTCCAGAAGCAGCGAAGAACTGTTTTGCTTTTTGATGGTGAAAATTTCGAATTGTCACATTAATGATCATATTGGTTTCTCTTTTGTCATATCTTTTATTGGTTTTTTGTTAATAATTTAATTCCCATGCATGATACAATTTCACAAGCCCACAAAATTTGTACCTGTGGCCTTGAAAATTTGCATGCAAGCCAATGAGCCGAGATGAGGGCTGTATCTATTTTATTTGTTTTCTTCATATGTTCTTTCTTTCTTTCAATTTCCCTCTTATTAACTTGGTACTTGTAGTATTTTTTCACTTAATTTGAATCTCTTATAAATCTACTACTTCCTATTAAATCCTTTCTCTTTATATATCAGTTACATTTCCAAGCAATTCACCATGTATAATTATACCTCTGCATTTTCATAGGACAGTCTTTAGCTTCAAGTTTTGCAATTTGTCATTACAATGACCAACTAAATAGGTAAATTGAAGAAATAAAGCGTGATAAACTTGTGATAGCAGTATGATAAAGTAATAAGAATTAAAAGGATACCTTACTATAAAAATCCAGATTGCTAGGTAACACTATCAATACATAAGGAAATTAACAATGAACTTAAGATTATAAGAACTGTGATAGGAAAAGGACTTGGTATGTGATCTTAATTTATTATCAAACAACCAAACCTTTTCCTTGAATCAGTAAACTCTTAGGGGCTATTCCTACTATCTGTAACATTTGACTACTTAAGCTGGCTGCAGGTAGCATGCAAATGCTGGTTCTTCCTTGGACAAGAGGGTAGTGATGTACATGGTTGGAGTAGGTATATAAAATTATTCGAATTAGCACCATTTAGTTGAAAGTTGAAATATAATCATGCGATTGCCCATGCAGATCCATAGATTGTGATGGTAGTGTACAAGTTGTTGGTAACCCTTTGTACTAGTCCTTTTGCAAGTTGAATGTTGGTCTTCAGTTTTAAGTTCATTTTGGCACTTTTGATATGGTTGTAGGGCCAATTTATGGCTGAATTCGTCAAATTCAAAAAATGAATTTATCTATTCCTCATAGTTGAATTAATAATATGTGAAATATCTTAAAATTTTGAAAACTTGACACCATGATGATTCTGTTTTTCTTGTCTCAGAAGAATGGTTGCAAGCAGAAGCTGCAAATTCCTGTCAATTTCAATAGAAAATCAAACAGGGGCTCAAACGCTGTTTCTATCCTTAGAAAGAAACCAAGTCTCAAATGCGTGTCTGCAAAGAAGAAAAGCAAGGTTGTTCAGGTATCCAAGCCAATTGTAGAGCATGAGCCAAGTTCACCTGTTCTAGGCATTCTCAAGAATCCCACAAAATGTGTTTCTGGACAAAATCCAACAATATGTAATTTGAGGGCCACTACTCAAACAAATACCTGCGGCGTTCAACATTCAGTCAGGCATGTCAGTTTCTCAGGTAAGGATGGCATACTTGGTCCCCATAAGAAACATGATGCTTCATTTGAGAAAAGCATTTGCCACATTGATTTGGATTCATTTGATCTGTCAAAAAAAGGCCTTCAGAATGAAGGTGATAAGGAATTTCTGGCCAGAGAGATAAACAGAAGTGATGAGGAAGATGTTTCTTTTAGCACAGAAAATGGAATTGGGGTGCAAGCTACAATGGAAAAGCAACAGTTGCCTGATTTTCATCACAATGTTGATATACCAAAATTTCTCAGACCTAGTATCAATGAGCAAGAAAAAATAAATCATTTTTCGGATAGATCTTTGCAACCAGGTCAAGTTGTATTAGATTCTGGTAATTTTCATATGTCTAATCAAGGAAATCAAAATATATTTTGTAGCCCTCCGTCTACTGGTGTTCCTAGACTCTTTTCTGCACCGAAAGAGATCCAAAATCCTTTTGTCAATTCACAAGTATGTGGTGGTGTTTCTACGGCTTTGAATTACAGTTCCCTGTTTGTTGATTATTTTGGAGATCACACCCGGGAAGTTGCTATAAGTTCTAAGGCAAATCCAAGGGCATCTTTGCAGCCTTTATCATCTGGTTTTGCTTTGATTAAAAATGCCAATGAAAGTGCTCCATTTACATCAGAAAATGTTTCAGGCCATCCTTTGTCCGATCAGCCATTTTATCATTTGTCTCCTATTGAACTGATGGGGAAGCAATGTCCCTTTCCAGAATGGAAACAGAAGGCAGTTGCCTTTTCAGAAAAGTACAGGGATGAGAGATATTTTGGTTTGCCTCTTAATTCACAAGGTGAACTAGTACAGGCAAAGTCAAGTGGAAATGGAGGATTCAACCAGCTAAAGAAATTGAGTCCAGTATCAGGTTCTTCCAATAGCATTAGCAATCTTGTCTTGCCAAGGAGCATGGATGATCATTCAATTATGAAAGGGATGCATTTTACTGAAAGGGCACTTCCAAATAATCAGTTAAGTTTGTTTCCTGCACGGAATCACTTGAAAGTGAATGCTACTGTACATTCACCAGTTAGATTAGGGGCTACAGAATTGCAAGGCCATAGAAAAGAAGACGGCTTCCGTCTAAATTCTAATAAGAGATGCAACCATTCCATCTGCTTGATGGATTCAGACCTAAATTTGATGAACATCTCTCTCAGTGGATGTGGGCAATATGACCAGTTTCAGAACCAAAAGGATAAAGGCATCACTCATGCAAAGGAAAATGCAGATAAGATGCTCCTGAATAGTCCACCTCCAACAATGCGGTTGATGGGAAAAGATGTTACAATTTGTAGAAGTAGTGATGAGATACAAGAATTTGCAGATGGAAAGGTCTGGACTGATAAGGAAATCATAAAGGAGCAGCATCCTCAAAGTATTGCCCTTCAGAATTCCTTTCTTGATAGACGATTACCAGAAGACTGGCTTTTGGATCCAGCATCAGGAAAATTTAAAGAAACTCGTGTTCAACAATTTGAAATAGAGAGCAGCCAGGCCTTTCCCTCCAATGTACTCATGAAGTCTCCTGAGTGTAATTTCTTTCAGCCAGGTCTTAACTGTAGAGCAAATCCAGAATTCCATAATAGCAGCCTAGGAATGGCAGGAGATCCTAATCCAAAATCACACCATTTAGCTCATCCACCCACTTCCCATGCTATTTTTGACAGTGGAGCTGACTACCCGGAGCCTTTTATATCCAGAAATGAAACTTTAAGAGTTATTTCTCGACTACCCGCAGCATCTACTTCGCACAGAAACTATCAGAATATAAATGGGAATTCTGTTGAACTCGAAAACAAGCAGAATCTACTGAATGCCGGAAACTCGTCTTTCAACTTTCCTTTTTTGTACCCAGATCATGTTGAAAATTTCTCCTCAAAGGGCCTGATGCCATGGTTGTTACAAGCAACACAGCAAGCGAAGGCACCAAGTACACGTTCTCGACCTCTTCCTGAAGTGGGTGGTAGGTTTCATCCGCATACTGCTCGAACTAGTTTTCTTACCAACCACTTGGTTCCTCATTCGCCAGTTGTTAATGATCACCACTTGCACATGGAAAGTTCAGTTGGGCAACCATCTGTAGCTCACTCCCCACTTATCCTACCTGTTCCTGGAATTAAACTAAATTCTTCTGTTAATATGAGCCACAGGAACAGAATGAAGTCAAAAAGTGTTGGCATTCAGGACCCTGATATTTGCCAGAAGACAAGGAAGAGACCTGGAGCTAGAGAAGATTATTCAATGAAGCCGATTAAGATACCTAATCTAGGAATTCAAGATGAATCAAGAGCTGCAGCCCTGTTGGCTAGAGAAAAGTTCATCGAGGACATTCAATGTAACACAGAGTCACTTCAAATTGAACCCGAAAGGAATGAAGCAAGCCTTGTAGGATGGATTCCAAATGAGTCTCAATGTAATGGGTTTGGACTTTCAGCTGGCATTGATTCTTCTAAAGTTGATGGTGTGGCAAGATCAGGTCCTATTAAACTGAGTCCTGGCGTGAAGCACATCCTGAAACCCGGCCACAGCCAAACTGTGGATCAGGATAACTCGAGGTTGATCCATTCAACTATTCCTTTTGCATCTATGACTGATTGTGGTAGCATTTTGGAGACTCAGAAGAAATCAACAAAGATTTACAGGTTTTAGGAGTAAGTCTTATCCTCCTGCGGTTAAAATTTTCTTTTTCAGTTTTCGTCACCCAGGCTTTATAAGTTGTGCATGTGAATGTAACAGGACTATGTATCTACTAGCCTGCATGATACAAGACTGTATTTGACTGCTCTTTGCTTGCAACTTCCAAGGTATCATTAAAGAATGAAGTTAAGTTTTCATGCATTTGCTACCAGCTCCAACTAGTATAATAACCGACATAAAGAGCAAAAACAAAACGAAAATTACAGGTATTACAATCCAAGAGCCGAGGATCAGTGATTTACTGCATCATGGTTTAAGCTCCTTCACTCCCTCTTTTCCAAGAAAACATTCACTCCCTCTTTTCCAAGAAAACACTCCCTCTTTTCCAAGAAAACAAAAAAGAAGTTATTTCTTTAATTTGAGGTTTCTGTACTTTGAATTTGTAATACAATGTTGTAAAATGTGAATTTATACTTCTTACTGATACCATTAGAAGATGTTTCACTGACCATTTTCTTCTTGAAATTGTCAGTAGATATTTGAATAATGCACTATCCTCGCTAATTACACACACACACACACATATATATATATATAAAAGAGGGATCAACTTGCATTGTAAAAATTTTTAATTTTACATATTTTTTAACTATTAATTTCGATAGATCCAAGAAATGAAATTAAATTATTTTTCTTACTTTTTCCTATCTCTCTCATTAATTGGATTTATTAGAATCAAAGTTTAGAAAAATATGCAAAACTAAAAAATTTTTATACCGTACAAATTAATCTCTCATATATATATAAATATATATATGTCTAAAACAGAATTATGTCTCATTTTTATAATAGTTAGTAATGATCATGAGAAAGAAATTATCGATACGACCAATGTCAGGGTTATAGCAGTGACCGTAGCTAGTGATAAATGAATGATAATGATGATTTATGATGATTTTAAACATTGATCCATGATTTGTATGAAATATGTATTTGACTATGATTTGTGATTTATAATTAATGAATTGATATGTTTTAATATTGATTTATAAATTTGTGAAATATTTGATAGAATGATGATCTTGAAATGTTTTGACATTATGATTTAATGACTATTTTGAATACTCTATATGATATATATAAAAATAATGTTTGATCCGATAAAGTGTGTGAGTTTATACTTACTGAGCTGTGATTTGCTTATTTCTCATTTTCTTTTTTTTTTTTACAAATGATATAAATGTTAAGTATGATTAGTTTTATGAAGAGCTAGAAAAATCTGAGCATTGGAGAACTATTTAGAGAATAGGATTTAGGAAGTATTGTTTCTTTTAGTTGTAATACTCGACATTGAACCTTTGAAAACTTGTTATCTAGATATTTTACTTATTGATAACCTTATTTTATTTGAGAGTTGTTCAATGATTAAGAAAGAATGCTTCGTATTACTTTGGGGTTTTACTTTAAGGTAATATGATCGTGTTACGTCTTGATCTCAAAATGTAACAGAAAGACTAACAAAAAAAACTAAGCAAAAAAAAAAAGAAAAACTAGGCAAATGATAATACAAAGAAAAAGAGAAACCAGAACCTAGAATGGAAAGTGAGAAAAGTAATAGGCGCATTTGTGAGTAAAGAGAGAAGAGAGAACTTTTGGGCACAAAGAAAGAGAGAAAGAAAAAGCAAGCACAGGAAGAAAAACAACCAACAAAAAAAAAGAGAAGAGCTTTTGAGCATTAGCAAAAAGCAAGAAAACTAGGCAAAAGCAAAAGGCATTTGGGCACAAAGGGGAAAAAGAAGAAACAAGTAGAAAAAAAAAAAGAAACAAGCAAAAAAACTAGAGAAAAAAAATAAAAAAAAACCAGTAACAAAAAATAAAGCTAGACAGACTAAAAGAAGAATCGAAAAAAGACCAAACAATAGAAGAGGAAAAAGTAAAGAATAGAAAAAAAAAAAAAACAAAAAAATTGAGCATAAAAAAATTATGGCAAAAAATAAGAGAAGGTAGAAAAAAAAAACCTAGTAACGTGGAACCAGAAAAAAAGTAGTAGAAACAGGGAGGAAACTAGAAAAAAAAATAACAAAGAAAAAAGACATAGCATGCATGCATTCGTAAAAAGAAAATAGGAAAGCAATAGCAAAAAGGGAGACTAGTAGCATTCAGCAGTAGAAACGTGAAGCAAGATAGTTTAAAGTCAATGTTTTCTTGCTTCTTTTAATGTAAAAATTATTAAATAAACCCTAAAGCTCCCAACCATTGCATGCTTAGTTTCCTTGGTTTTTTTTCCTTGTATGTGGTTTGTTTATATAAAGCTTGAAATGTTATCATTTGCAAGCTTGTAGTTTTAGTCGAGTTTAATCTTCATTGCTCTTATATATGGTCCAAATTCTCATTCCACAAAAAATGAAAAAGATAATAAAAAAATCAATTTCCTCTAAATAAAGAGTTTCAGTGCATGTGTGTGGTGTCATTTGGTATGATGGTTGCTTATGGATGAGAAAGTTTATAATATTTGCTACCATTTACATGTTAGTCGATCTTGGGAAGTCGATCTTGGGAAAGAAAATGCTTGTTTAGTTTTATCTTTTTTGCTTTTTAGCGTGAAATTATTGCATGGATTTGATTAGGGTTGAAAAATATATATACATATAATGTAGATAATAAAGTAGTAACAAAAATATAAAAAAGGTTTAAAAATGATTAAGTGCAAGTAACAAAAAAGGAATATAAAAAAAAAAAGAGAATGTAAGATAATAAACAAAGTGAATATAATAAGAAGAAAATTTTGAAAAATGAACTCAAGCCTGTATTCAAATCTTTTTCATGTCTATCTTCAACCTCCCTTCCAAGTATTTAGTATCAAGCCCCAAAACTTCGTGCAGTCTTCGAGAAGTCCACATTTGAACCAAAGCTTTTAGTTTTCCATTTCTCTGACCACTTATTCAGCCAATTTCTCCATTCTACATCTTTGTACCACCATCAAATGCTTGGATTCCTAGCTAATCTATTACCCAAAAATTACCCAAGAAGAAGAAACAATTAGATCATATCCTTATTTCATATAAAAAACTATTTCCTTATCTGTTTGACAAACATCTTATTGCTCATATACCTTTGAAGCCTTTAAAGCTTCTGTATTCAAAATGGTTTAACTCTAATGTAAGATATGAATACCATGGTGGGAATATGGGGCACTATATTGAAAATGCAAAGCTTTCAAAGATGAGGTGCAATCACTTATAGTTACGAACTGGTTCAATCTAAAAAATAATGGGTTAAAGATTTAAGAACAATGAAAAAGGGATGGAATGATAATGAACATGGATGAGGTTTTCTTTATTAAAAAAGGTCTTTAAGTGATAAGTTATTAGGGAAATGAAATGAATTTTGAATTTCTTCAAGTTTTGAAAATACTTTATATATTTATTTTTTTAATATGATGTTGTCTTTTCGAACTGGGATATATGAATTATGGTTTATCTCTAATTCTTGCCCCTATTCCAATTTCCACACTTTTCACCAAAAAGCTTTGTCATTTATGCATTCATTCATTTATTTTTATATCCATTCAATAAAATGTAATTCATGTGTATTCTAAAGAGGAGAAATCTTTTTTAGAATAATCTTAGCAATTTTTTCTAAAGATCAGCAGAATATTGATTTGATAAAGGCATACGAAGGAAATTATAAATGGACTTTTTGCTCAAGAAAATGATCAACCTAAAGAATTTAGCTTAGGACCCTTAAGAAAGGAATCATGGAATCGAGATGCATAGAGAATGTATTGTTTCTTAAAAAAAAGTATTCAAGCTATTGAAAGTAAGGATAAATCTTGTAATACAAATAAAACCCAGCTAGTTTCAGATATAGTTATTCCACCTAAGTTCAAAGTTTTTATGATTGAGAAGTTTGATAAACTGGATGTCTTGATACATATTTAGCTCAATATTATCACAAAACAGTTATGTATGCCCGAGATGAAAAGCTACTTATTCATGTCTTTTAAGAAAGTTTAACTAGGGTAGCAATCAATTAGTATTATAGTTTAAAAGCAGCCAAATTCATACTTAAAGGGATTTATCTTAGGCATTCTTAAAGGGATTTATCTTAGGCATTCTTAAAGTGATACTAGATATGTTAGACATAGCCCTAGACCGATTAGCCCTTCAAAATACGAGAAAGAGCTCCAATGAGAGCTATAAAAAATATGTCGCTAGATGAAAAAAGGTAGCTTCACAAGTCTGACCACTTTAACTAATAGAGGTTGAATTTCTTATTTGTGGATACCTTTTCTTCTTTTTATTATAATAAGTTGATTGGTAATATATCTTCAAAATATGTAGATTTGCTATTTACTATGAGTAGAATTAAGGATAGGATAAAAAAGGAAAAAATTATGAATGTCACTATGAAAATTTATAATGAAAGGCAGAAAGATATTTTCGATGAATATGCCTTGAAAACGATTATTGAAGGGTGAAATGAGAGACACCTCATCATGATACAAAATGATTTGGTGAATGACTATTCCCATTGGTCACGATATTATTCCTAATTGACACCTTAGGCTAGTAATTTTTCTCGACCATTTCATCCATGTGTCCTAATTCCTTCTCCATAAATATTCACAAAATAAACAATCAACCCAAGCCATTCACAAGCCATAAGAGAAAAAAAGTCAAGATATATCATTCACTCCTAGTTTCTTACGTCGAGCTTTTCACTTTACTTATAAAAAATCATATGATTTTAATTATCCCTACAAAGCCCAAAAAGCCTCCTTACTCAAAATGGTATGATCCAAATGTTAAGTGTGAATACCATGATGGTGTCAAAAGACATTCTATAAAAGATCATGCTACTTTCAAAGATATAGTTCAGGCTTTGATCAATGTAAATCCCATAAAGTTTAAAGAATTGGTTAGTAGTTATAATGATTGATAGCAGTGGAATTGAAGGTCATTGATGTTAAAGCTGAAATGCCAAGTGGAGAACTCTTGTTTTTAAGTTTGAGTGTCATCTTAAAAGTGCATTGGGATGTGAATTTTTATATCAGATCTAAATGTTTGCATTGAATAAATAGATATTGTGCATCATAGTGTCTTATGAATTTATGAATATAATTTTTTAAGGTTTTTTAATTTTTTTTAAGTATTGGATTTGTAGGTTTTCTTTGAAAGAAAATTAGTAAAAGAAAATTTTGTTATATTTGAATAAAGCCTCACATGATTAAGTCTTAAAGTTATAAAAAGAGAAATGCCTTAAAAAAAAAGAAAAAAAAGTTTTGTGATAAAAGAAAAGAGTTTAGGAAGAGTTGGTGATCGCTAATAAGAGTTTGTCAAATATCTTAACACCATTAAATCATTCAGTTGATTTCATCCATCAGTCATAACCCTTCAAAAGCAATGAATTTGAATTCACGAGCTTTGCCCTCGATTGATAATGCTATGATATTAAAGTGTGATAAACTTTTTCTAAACAATGAACAATGAAATAGCTAATTACAAAACATTAAAAAAAATTAAGATTTTTAGAAGATCAGGTAAACATGCCATTTTTAAGAATTCAAATATGATAATTTAATGTGTCAATGCTATGTTGTAGCTCCAAAAATTTTCAAAATCAAAGGCTTCCCAAATCTTATAAAATGACCTCAAAGATACTAATTTTTCAGCTTTTTACCTCAAATTTGGTCTAGTTTAGTGTCTTGGGGGCATGTTAATCAGAAAAAAAATACCTCGTTTCCCTTAAGACAACTTGAATTATGATAAACCCATTCATTCTCTTTTTGTGGAGTGACATAAATTATTTGACACTTTAAATGGGTTCATTCCACGTGACCATTTTTTTTAATAACTTTAATTAATGGTGGTTTGTTAAAATGGGGCATCTTCTATGAATTGCACTACTGGCAAAGTAGATTAAGGTATGAGTTATGGGGGGCACGTAAAAAAAAGATGAAAAAAACAAAAAAAAAGAAAAAAAAAAGAAAAGGAAAAAGAAAACTAGTTATGGCATTATGTATTTAAGAAATTTGAATAAATCTAAATAAAGACCTGACAAATCCAAAAATTTTTGTAAAAGAAACTAGGAAAAAACCAAAAAGCTCAAAATGAAAAAGCCAAAAAAAAAAATACAAGAAAGCCAAAAATCCAACAATAAGGAAAAGGCACACTTTTGAAACGAAAAACCTTTCTTTAAGTTCATTCTCCCTAAAGGGAATCACTTTTTAATTTAAGTGATTATACCTGAAATGACAATAGACGTCTTTCATCATCCCTTCATAAAAGTATAAATTTATCCTTTGCTACTCTTTTTGTTAGATTTTCTTTATTATGCAAATTGAATCTTAATTTTGCATAATTTTAATTCACAAGGCCTTCGAACAAGATAATTTTCAACATTTCCTAATTAAAGAGAAATCATATTTTGATCCATTATAACTTCTTTCAATAATTTGTTTGTTTCTCTTTATTGACCTTTTAATCTTTTACATACTTCCTTGATGGATAAAATGTATCAATTTTAGGTAGAGAGAGTAAAACAATTTCTTTCATTTATTAATGCCATTCAATTCACATGTTCCATCACCATATAAATTTTAAACGAAATTATACTTTTCTACATTAATTGCATTTATTCATTGTTTCACATATGAAACAAAACTTCTTCATTTATTTATTGATCAGAAAGATTTTTTTAAACATAATAATTATTAAACCATTAATATCTTTTAAATAAAATTGAAAGATATTTACTTAAGAATGGATAACGAAACATTAGCCATAATATCTAACATTCTCTGACTTAGCTTATGTGGAGTTATTCAACTTTATGTTTTAATGATAAAACAGAATGCATATAATATAAGCTAAATCTTTTCTTAAATCATAAATCATCATTGAGTAAAAACTAATGAGGATCATAATGGTTGTATATCATTAGCTCGACATAATCCTTTCTATGTATTATATTATTAGTTCTATACTCAACATGACCTTTAATGAGAGATGTCATAATGTTTCAATAATGCCTTTGTTAGAGACAAATCCTATTCATATTTCATAATTCAGTCATGTATATATACTAACATAGTAAAATAAGATGCATTAATATGTCTTAGACAATATTTAGAAAGAGCTTAAAGTGTCAAATTCATAAACAACATAAAACTTTACCATAATATCATTAATGGTTTTTAATAATGTCCATTCTTTTGACAGGTTCATTAAATGTCTTTGGTGGCAAACCTTTTGTTAATGGAACTGCAACCATAAAATTGATGCTAATGTGTTCAATTAAAACTTTTTGTTTTTAGACTTCTTCTTTAATTGCAAAGTATTTCAATTCCATGTGTTTAGCACATTTTGAATACTTGTAATTTTTAGAAAAGAAGACTATTGCGACATTATCACAATAAATTTTTAATGGCGTGGTAATATTGTTAACAATTCCAAATCATGAAATAAAGTTTCATAACCATAAACCATGAACAATGGCCTCAAAGCAAGCCATAAACTTAGTTTCCATAGTGGATGTAGCAATGACAAATTGCTTCACATTTTTTCATGAGATCACTCCACTAACTAAAAAAAAAAATAGCAAAATGTGGATTTTCTCACATCTACACACCTATAAAATTTAAATCTAAAATATCCTATCATTTCAAGATGATCGAACCTTTTATAAGTGAGCATGTGATCTTTCATTTTTTGTAAGTATCTTAATACTTTCTTTATAGCCCTTTAATAATCTAATCCTAAATTATTTCGATACATACCCAGCATTCCAATACTAAAACTAATGTTTGGTTTGGTATAAGGTGGGGTATACATTAAGCTTCAAACAATATATGCATAAGAAATTTGTTTTATTTGTTTGCATTCCAATTCATTCCAATTTTCTTTGAACTGGAACAACACTTGTAAAGCACTTTTTCATTTTAAATCTCTCTAGAATTTTATTAATATATATTTTCTGAGATAATCCTAACAATCCTTGTGATCTGTCACAGAATATTTCAATTTTAATTACATAGGATGCCTCATCCATATCTTTCATTTCAAAATTCTTAGAGAGAAATTTCTTGGTCTCATGTAATAAACCAAGATCATTAGTAGTAAATTTAATATCATCAATATACTTACTTTTATCGACCTTTAGATATATACATCAATCAATAGCATTTTCCTTAAATCCAAAGGAAGTAATAGTATCATTAAACTTAAGAAACCATTGTCAAGAAGTTTGTTTAAGTCTATATATTGACTTTTTAAGTTTACACATTATGTGTTCCTTTCTTTATCTAAAAAATCTTTAGGTTTGTCCATGTAAACTTTTTCCTCTAAATTCCCATTAAGAAAAGTTATTTTCACATCCATTTAATGTAGCTCTAAGTCATAATGAGCCATTATTGCCATAATAATTCTAAATGAGTCCTTTTTGGAAATTGAAAAAAGGTCTTTTTATAGTTAATGTCATTTTTTTGAGTAAAATCTTTGGTAACAAGTCTAGCCTTTTATTGTTCAATATTACCATTTGAGTCACGTTTAGTCTTGAAGATTTATTTACACCTAACTCTTTTACAACCTTTAAGTAATTCAACAAGATCATTGCATCATTATGATCCATTGATTTCAAATCTTCTTTCATGACATCTGACTATTTACTAAAATGAATACTTTCTATGGCTTGTGAAAATGAAACTGGATCTTCATCAATTTCTAAGTTAAATTATGACTTATTTAGATAAACCATATATTCATTAGAAATAGCAAATCTTTTTTGCTTTTAAGACCTTCTTAATGCTATCTCATATGGTTTATCCACTACAGGTTCATTGGAAACAATTTTATTATAGGGTGTTTGATCATTTATTTGTTATTCCTATAAATTGTTAAACTGTTCAACAACTATAGAAACAACAATTTGAAAAGAAGTTATAGGTAGAGGGATTTGCATCATTATTTCTTGAAATTTCACTTTATATGGTTCTACACTCCCACTGGTTTCACCATTTTCAATGAATCTGCATTTCGAGTTTCAACAATTCCTGTACTATAGCTAGGGTAGTAAAATCTATACCTTTTAGATTTTTTTGGATAACCAATAAAAAAACCATTAATTGTTCTTGAATCCAATTCTTCTCATATGGATTATAAATTCTTACTTCTGTCGTGTAGCTCCAAACATAAAGGTGCCTTAAACTGGGTTTCCTTTTTGTCCACAGTTCAAAAGGAGTTTTTGAAATTTCTTTACTAGGAACCTGTTTAACAAATATATGACAGTTTTCAAAGCATACATCCACAATGACAAGGGTAAAGAAAAATTACTTAATGTACTCCTAACCATATCTATTAAAGTATGAATATGCTTTTTTACAACATCATTTTATTATGGTGTACCTGACATTGTGTATTAAGCACATATGTCATTTTTTTAAGAAATTTAGCAAATGGACTAAGACATTGTCCATTTTCATCATACCTTCCATAATATTCACCACCTCTATCTAATTTGATAATTTTTACTTTACTGTCTAATTGTCTTTCAACCTCGTCAATAAATACGTCTAAGGCATTTTCCTAAGGCATTTAGTAGCAGAGATTTTTCATGCAATAAATAGACATAACTATAATGTGAAAAATCATTAATAAAGGTGATAAAATACTTTTCTCCACTAGAAGATGGAACATCAAAAGGTATACAAATATCAATGTGTCTAATCTCAAAGAGTTGTGTGCTTCTTTTAGCTATTTTTTTAATTGTGTGTTTTATGTATTTTTCCCTAATAAATCTATAAAAATATGAAGATCAATAAATTGCAAATTAGGAAAGATTTTATTCTTTACCAATCTTTGTATTCTTTTTTTGGATATATGACTTAAACATTTATACCATAAGTAAGTTGAATTTTCATTTATTAAATCACATTTAGTATCAACATTATAAAGCAAGGTCAACAAAATCTCTTTAAAAAAGTTATCAAGATTTAATTTATACAAACCATCACACAAAACACCAGAGTGAATAAAATAATTATGTATAAATACATTGAAACATCCATTTCCAAACTTAAGGAATATCCAGATCTATCAAGTTTAGACAAAAAAATAGATTTTGAGAAACAAAAAGAACATAAAGAGTTTGAAAAAGGTTAAAATGGTGTCCAATGTTTAAAATTAAACAATAGGTTTTAATGACTTCAACTAGAACTTTGACTTGGTTTCCCAAAAAAATAAAATTTTTTTATTTGGATTTATAGTTTGTGTTTGCATCGTATTTGAAACATAAGTGGTGCAACCAGAATCAATCCACCAAGTATTATAAGAAACTTCTACCAATTTGATTCAAACATACAAAGCACTAGGTTTACCTTTCCTTTCAAACCATGCCTTACGTTTTAGGCAATCTTTCTGATAGTGTTAAAATGTTCCACAAAAATGACACTTATCTTTCCTTTGTTCTTTCTTGTGAATTTGGATAGATGACACATTAATCCTTAGTGGTCCTTTATTGCCCTTTGCATTTTTCTTTACTAGTTTCTTTTTAGTTCTTGGTAGGCCCATGAGATTAATTAAGCGAATCCCTTGCTTTTTAAGCCCTACTTCCTTTTGAATAAACATACTTTGTAGTTCAGTCACATTTCATTTATCCTTTATAGTATTGTAATTTATTTGGAATGAATTATATTTAGGAGGTAAAGAATTTATAATTAATTGTACAAGAAAACTTTCACTCACTTTCATTCTCATAGATCTTAATCTTGTTGCTATATTTGATATTTTCGTGACATACTCATGTATAGTATTAGAACCATCAAATTTCATGGTAATTAACGTATCTATTAATGTCCCAATAAGTGACTTATCAGTAGAGTTAGATTGAGATATATTTTTCACAAACTTCAAAAATTCTTTAGCATTATCAATTTTTGGAATTGTTGACTTAACGTTATTTGCTACTATCATTCGGCTAAATATTAAACTCAATCTATTTGATCTTTCCTAAGCATTATGAAAAGACTTTTGTTCAATACTACTAGAATCAATAATAACAGCAGCTTAGTCATGAGTGCCAAATTAAGATCCAGAACACCTAGATGATACTGGATTTGTTCACACCATTAAGAAAAATTAAGCCCATTAAATTTTATAATAGACAAAGTTTGCGAATGAAGAGAAATATGAACAAATGTTGCAAAATAGATAGAATGCTCATATATTAATGCTTTGAGTTATAACTTAAATATATGATATAGATTCAAATAACATTCATATAAATATTAAATGTACATTGAAGTTCTTCTTTGGGTGATCCAATAATGTACAAAAATAAACATAATTCATGCTTAATTTTGATTTCACATAATTAGCAATTATATATTCTCTAAGTCAATATACTTGCTATTTTTGGATGTGCAAAAATATCTAATGAATTATATTAATCAACCATGAATATGTTCATGATTATAAAATTAATCAATCTACCTTTAAGCGATCATTAAATATTTTATAATCATTGAACTTCAACTTACTCAATAAATATATATTATCATGTCATCTCATTTATAGTATCACATAATCATGAGTAATTGAATTTATTTAATTTGACATCTATAAAAAAACTTTTCAATTTGGCCACTTTGGTGAATAACAAATTATTCAACTTTAGATACAAAATAAATAATTATAACAATTATTTTGATAATAATAGACATAATGATAATCCAAACATAATATCTGGAAAGTGTTAATGTTTTGAGTAAACAAAATACCAAAAAACTATCATATATAAATTTTACATAATTGTTGTATCTCACAGATACAATAAAATGCAACATATATATATGATAATAAGTAAATAGGTATAAAATAGTCAAACATTCATTTATATTAATAGCTTTCATAACCATTATAAAATGCATAATATTTAATTATATTATTTACAAGTTAATGAATATTAAGTTTCTTTTATTTTGTTTTATATTTATTATGCAATCTTTATTACTTTTCTTTACATTTTATATGTCTTTTAATATATGTATTCATTAATCTAATAAATATATATTCATTATGTTATACATTTCTTCATCAATAAATTAATATAAAAAATATGATTTATTATTATACTAAATTATGTAAAAACATGAGTTATATTGTAATTAAATGAACAACAGTTTAATGATATCCAAAATAAATAATTTAGTAAAAGATGCTTTAATTATTGTTTTGGGATTTTATGTATCATGCCATGCCAATATTAACTTATAGAGAATATTAAAATTGTTAACTTTTGATATAATATAAAATAAAATTAACAACAAACATCAACATTAAGATAAATCATAAAAATTAATAATAATAAATATAGATAGAGTAATCTTTAAAGGAAAATCACAAGTTATTAAACCAAAAACTCTGATACCACAAGTTTATTTTTTTTTATTATACAAACTGAACCTTAATTTTGCATAATCTTAATGCTCAAGGTCTTAGAACAAGATGATTTTCACAATTCCTAATTAAAGAAAAATCATACCTTAATCCATTATAACTTATTGTAATAATTATTTTTTTGTTTCTCTCTCCTAACATTTTATTCTTTTACATACCTTCTTGATGGATAGAATGTAACAATTTATAGACGGAGAGAGTGAAACGATGATTTCTTTTATTCATTAATGTCGTTCAATTCATACATTCCATCATTATATAAATTTTAAACAAAATTTTACTTTTGTACATTAATTGCATTCATTCATTGATTCATAAATGAAACAAAACCTCTTCATTTATTTATTGATCAAAAAGATGTTTTTTAAACATAATAATTATTAAACCATTAATATCTTTTAAATAAAATTAAAAGATATTTACTTAAGGATGGATAACAAAACGGTAGCCATAATATCTAACATTTTGAGCCCAATAAAATTCTTTCAAAATAAACCCTAATTAAGGATCACCTTTCACACGGGAGACAAAAAAAGATGTATTTAGGGGTTAAAAATGGTGATATTTAAAAAGGAATCCTTTATATTGAAGGCAAAAACCTAATATAAAGTTTCAAAAAGTTTTGAATCCACTCAAAGAAAAGAAAAAGAATGAATGAAAAGAAAAGGTGAAGAAAAAAAAGAAAAAAGTAAAAGTAAAAGAAAGAAGAACAAAAGAAAAAAAGAAAAAATGAGAAAAGAAATGAATGGGTGTAAAGCACAAGAAAATGAAAAAAGGAATATACCTCAAAATGAATCTTTCAAATGAAAGAATGATCTTTGGTTTCAATTGCTTTAGACACTTATTTTGGGCCTATTTATTCCTTTCTTTGAAAACTCCGAACCTTAGCCTACATTATGTTCTATGAAAGGTCTATATTTGATCAAAGTATGGATGTTTGAAAATTAAAGAGTTTCTCTTGCAAAAATGACTATGAAGTTCATGAACCTTTTAGTCCCATTTTATTACCTAATTTCTCATTTAGACCATTAGCCTCTTTTGATAAGTTCAATTTTGAAAGTGCATGGTGTCACAATCAAAAAAAGGAAAAAGAAAAAGATGAATGTAGCTTTCGGTTGAAAACCTTACAAGTGGATAGTCTAAAGCAAACCTTGAAAGTTACTCGTAATACTAAATGAGATATATGCTAATTAAAGGTGACCCAAACCCTTTGAAAGATCTGAAGATATCAAGGTCCTAAAAATTTGAAAAAGTATAAAAAAGAGTTGATTTCAAAATTTTCAGTTTTCTTCCATTTCTAAATGACCTTTTAAAATATCAAGCCCTTAGAACTAACATTGACATATATCAAAATATCATATTTTGAGGCTAAAGAAAATGTCGAATATGTTTGGTTTTTAAAGGATTCATGTTTTTAGAAAAACTGATGTTTCATTTATGAGCCTGCATAGAAAAGTATACACTTCTTTTATCCCCTTCAAATGGTGAAATCCTATTGAATCAACAGAAACCTCCATGTGTTGAACATTCAATCCATTGAGAAAGAAAGTTTCACCTCTTAAACTTTTGGTAGGGATTGCTAATCATTATGAAAATTTAAACCTAGTTTAGCTTGCACCTATAAGTTAAGCCTAATCTAAGTAGCATCAATAAGAATTTAAGTCTAGTTAGTTAGCATTAATAAAAATTTAAGCCTAGTTTTTTTGGTACTTATGAAAATTTAATCTTAGTTTAGCTGGTATTTGTAAACATTTAATTTTGTATGGATAAAATCTTGGCCATTTGTGAAGTCCTTAAAAATCCAACCTGATTTAAATCCAACATTTTTTTTTAAATTTTGACAAGTTTCTAAAATTGAAATTTGAACCAATTTGACCCAAATGTCCCAAAGTCAACTCTGGTCAAATATGATCAAACTTTATCAACAAAGTCAAAATTAGTCAAACAAAGTCAAAATTAGTCAAAACTTTATCAAAATGGATAGAATATGGGTCAACCCTCAAAATTCACAATCCAATTAGAATCAATGTGATTTAAATTTGAAATTTATGATTTTTTAAGTACTAAAAAGTTTAATTATACTTCAAGAAGTGTAAAATTATTAAAATATCTTTAGGGATATTTTCATAATTTAATTTTTTTGAAGTCGGATTTAGGTGAAAATTTCTAGAGCATAATTGAATATATTTTGATGATTTTTTATGCATTGAAAACTCATCATACCTTAGGAGATGTGAAATTATTAAAACACCCTTTAAGGGTATTTTAGTAATTTAATTTTTCCAAAGTCAGAATTTTGCAAAACACTCCATATCATGGGTTGATATTATTTGGTAATTTTTAAAAATTTAAAAACCTTGATTGTACATTGGGGGGTGTAAAATTACCAAAATACTATTATGGGGCATTTGCTTCGTGGAATTGTAGATTTTAGGAGAAAGTGTAATCTACGAGAAAATACAATACCTGAAGTTTTTTTTCCATTCTCAAGGCATCTCATATTCAAATTCATTCATTTGATTGGGAGGAATTCACATATATTAAATTTTGAATAATTACTATAATCTCCTTGGTATATATGATGGTAACTTAAATAATCTAATTTTTAATTGAAAAAAATTATTCAAGGTATTTTTAGCTAGAAAACACCTTAAATAATCTTTACAAAAAATTGAATGGGATTATTCAAGGTGTTTGTGGCCAAAAACACCTTGAATAATCCTCTTCAATTTTTATGAAAAGATTATTGAATGTGTATTTGGCAAAAAAATTCTTGACCTCTCAAATATTTTAAAAAGATTATTCAAGGCATTTTTTGCCAGAAACACCTTGAATAACCTAATTTAATTTTTTGTTAAAGATTATTCAAAGTGTTTCTGACCAAAAACACCTTTAATAATGGCCTTATAAAAATTTTTGGGGATTATTCAAGGCGTTTTTGACCAAAAACGTCTTAAATAACCTCATTCAATTTTTTTACAAGGGATTATGAAAGGTATTTTTCATGCCAAATGTCATATAAAAACTAAATTTTTTACCAGCAGAAACCTACAACTGACTTGCATTCATTTCCAGACATGCTTTTCAAAATGGTAATGGCTATTTCACAATTTTTTAGTAAGATCAAATTTGAAAATAACACTACTTTCTCCTTCGTAATCCTCAAATACCATAAGGAAATGTGGGTTTTTGATTTCGGGACTTTGGGTAATGTTAAAAATTTGTTAGTTTTTCTTGGAATCAGATTACCCTAAATCAAACATTAGAATCAAATACCCAATAGTAAGATTCTGAAAAAAATGTGTGGATTCTCTCGAACCAAATGCCCCTTTAGGAGTAATTTCGTAATTTGACCTTATCGAAGTCGATTTTTTGTGAAATTTTTTAGATCATGATTTTATAATTTTTGGTGATTTTTGGTGCATTCGAATCTAAGCCGTATCTCAAGAGGTATGAACTTACCAAAATGCCTCTTAGAGGTAATTTTATAATTTGACCTTCTTGAGGTTAGATTTTTATAAAACTTTTCAGATCTCAATTCATATTATTTCATGATTTTGATGCTTTAAAATCTCAAAAATGAGCATGAAAACATTAATTTCTAAGAAAATAACTTAAAGATAAAAAATTTTGTATTATAAGTAAAATAAATAGTCTTTTCACATGATTTTAGTGGCTAGAAAAATCCAACCTTTACAATGAAAAATGTGGATTATTGGATTACATCGGGAATCTCGATCCAATGGCTAAAGTTTGCTCCTTTGATTAAAAACGAGAAGGATGTTTTGACAATTGGATGAGTTTTGATCTTAACGCCATGGTTTAATTTTTCAAAGATATTTTGCCATCTTTTTCAAGAACCAAATGGGGGAACTTTTTTGCATGAAAATCCAGAGAAGAAAGCCAAGAAAAAACATGAGAAAAAGCGAGAAAAAATATAAAGTTGAAGAAAGCTTGAAGAAAGTATAATCTTCATATTCTTTTCTTGTATTCCATTACATTTTCATCTCATTTTCATAACATTTTTACATTGGTTCTTCAATGATTTTTCTTTTTTTTTTTTTACTTGTTTGTATATCTTCATTTTTTTTTAAAGCTTGAATCAAAACCTTATCCAATGAGCCATAGTTGGATTGAATCAAAGTTTAAGCAACAAAAAACAAGTTTCCACCATTTAGAGCCATCGGAGGTTCGACCAAATCTCTTCCCACAATGGCTGAACCTCCTCTTAGTTTTTCTTATATGTTTTACTTGCTTTTAAGTTGCTTTTGATGTTGAGATGGTAAGTTTATTTGCTATTTGTATAAATTTTAGCTAGTATATGATTTATGTATGTTGTTTGGATGTTTGCTTTCATATGTTTTTTTTAGTTCATTCTATGTTTAATCAAATCCCTCTCACAATGTAAATGTTTCCAAATGATGAATATTATGATAATCAACGCATGCTTGAATGAAGTGGATGAAAACATGTTGGATGGGAATGCCATGAAGGTTCAGCCATGAATGTTTTTAGGGTGGTTGAACTTTGCTTTTCATCTTTGAAGTAATCGTTACTTGATTCCATATGTTTGAGCATTGCTCTTGTTATGATTTTCAAGTTTACAATATGTTTAATTAAATTTTTCAATGAAAAAATGATAGTTTATTAGGTTGTTTTGGTTGATTTTTTTTATGTGCTTTGGTTAGGTTTTGAAAAAAAAAATGGTGAAACATTCAAACCAATTTCAAATTTTTTTTTTTTTTATGTTTGATCCAATTTTTTCTTGCTTTTACATGCATGTCTTGTTTGTGATTTAGTTTTGTAAATACCTAGGTTTGTAATTATTTTTTTCTTATGTGCTTTTGGCACATCTTTCATTAATGTCATTAATAACCAAACCCTAAACCATTTTTTCATCTGTGAATTGTTAAAAACACCTCATTCGTTGACTTTATGTGATCTAATATTTCTATTAAGCATGACTTTCATTATATTATAAATTATAAGGTAGAAGCCCATAAATCTATTTTTTGTTTTTTTATTTTATTTAGTGCTTAGTTCTTGAATCTAAAAAAAATACAAAAATAAAAATAAAAATCCACTTTTAATTCAAATGTTCAAATGAAATATATATTATATTATTTTTAGATATCTTAATTGATCAAATTCGAAGCAATTTCCCTCTTTCGATAACTATCTGAAAGAACTATTTCAAATAATAAAAATTATTCTATTCAACTTTTAAGATGAAAGAGCTCCTATCTATATCAACATAGCAATCAAATATATCAAAAAATTTTCATGGGTTATCTAGACTATATATAGTCTAGAGTCCATGAATCATTGAAAAAAATTATGAAAAATATTATGATGATAAAAAAATAAGTGATAAAAAAGATAGAATAGTTATCATTACATTTATCATTATGTTATAAGAAAGAAATCTACTTATATGTCAAATACGCATCTACTTGCCAAAATTAAAAAAAAAAAACAAAAAATAAACACAATCTTGACATGGTGAATCATAAAGCCCACATTAAAAAATTGGACAACAAAACCAATTGTATCATTTGTTGATATAAAAGAGAAAAAAGAAATACGAAAAATGTAGAAAAGAAGAGAGAAAAAAGGACAAGGTCTAAAGAATAATGGATTTTGATTTTGAAAAAGGATAAGAAATATGAGCTTTAGCGAAAAAGTAAAAAAAAAAAAAAAAGAGTGAGAAGGGCAAACAGATGGTTTAAGAAAATTCAAAAAGATAAGAGGCTTTCTAAATGCACCCCGCATTTCTTCTTTCTGCACCTTTTTTTTTTCAAAATTTTTTATAAATGAAATTACTAAATACCTTTTTTACAAGTTTTTGAATATCCACCATTTCTAAAAAGTCATGACACTTCTCGAAAATGCATTTTTGAAAAGTCATAACACTTATCGAAAATACATTTTTAGAAAATGGAAAAGTAAAATTTTATAAAGAAATTACAAAAAAGAGAATTTTGTTAAAATTATTTATAAACTAATGTAAGAAAAAAGTTATTATTAAAAATTGTAAATTTTAAAATTAATAAAAAAGTCATTTTTACTATTTTGATTTTAGAGTACACAATGGACTTATGCATCTTTGAGCTAATTAGGCATCTTGAAATCTTAATGAAGATAATCATCTCCTAGTTCTTGAAAATGTAAGCAAGGTTTCCAAGCCATTGGCTAGTAAGAGCATAACTAGTTAAATTAAACCAGGAGTTTGGTCAGCATCCTTGAATATGATTATATGCTTATTGGACTTTTTTATAATGTTTCAACGAGTAGGAAAAGTAAGGAAAATCACTATTGTTATCTCATCGACCTTATAAGAATTTGAAAACAGGTGGGAAGGGTATCAAAAAAATTAAAACTAACTCGAAGTTAGAGATTTTCTTGACCAGTGTTGCATGCTTACGAATAAAGAGGCAATATAAGTAATACTACTAAATACTACATAATTTTGTCAAAATCTAATATGCTAATTGGAGAAATTCATGGTGATAAGTAGATGGGAGACTTCTTTAATTAAAACTATTATAAAATTTTAATAATCAATACAAAAAATATTTATTAAAAATGATAAATTTTAAATTATAAAAAATATATATTTGCTATTTATCTTTAATTTAAGTAAGGTCTTATAAGATATTATTCTTTTTCTAAGATGAAAATAGTAAAAGTAATTTTTTTATTAATTTTAAAATTTATAATTTTTAATAATAATCTTTTTTTCATTACATTTATTTACAAACAATTTTAAAAAAATTGTTTTTTGTAATTTTTCATAAAATTTCACTTTTAACACTCTCGAAAAATGCATTTTCATGAAATATTACGACTTTTCAAAAATATACTTTTGAGAAGTGTTATAATTTTTTGGAAATGGATTTTCGAAAGTTATAAAATTTGTAAGAAAGGTATTTTAGTAATTTCACTTACAAAAGATTTTGAAAAAAAAAAAAAGAGCTGTAGAGAGAAAAAAATGAGAGTGCATTTAGATTTTCCTGAAAAATAATGGAAAGGATGAAGTGTTAGGGATTATTTTAGAATTTTTTTATTACAAGAGCCAAATCGACATAGAATTAGAAAAAAAAATGGAAAAATGGGTTGTTGGCAACTAAAACCAACTAACTGTAACCTATGTTCATTTTTTTCCAGCCAATTTATTTGGTTGAAGCCTGAGACTAATATCCAATAAATAAGTCTTAAAAGAGTTATATATCTATGCAATTAATTTTTGTAAAGAATGGAGGAATGAGAGGGTGTCTATGTGGCACCCCTTCCTTCTTCCAAAACTCTACTTTTTTTTTTATTTTAATTTGTTTTATGTTTTTATTTTTTATTAAATCTATTTTGTTTACTTTTTACTTTGTTTTTTAATTTTATTTTTTATTAAATAAACTTTTTAAAAAAAATTAATGGAGGTGAGGATGATAAAACAATTTGTATCATATTGGTTTTTATTCAAATCGATCCAACATAGGTACATTTTTTTTAAAAAAGAATCAAGATTAGGTTCATTCTTTTATTTAAAATGAGGTTGGGTTAGAGATAGTTTTAAAATGTTATATCACATCTCGATTGTCCACATGGCATGCTTTTTCTTTTGTTATTTTTCATTTTCTTTATTTTTTTAAAGTTTTTAATTTTTTGGGGTTTCTTTTTTTCTTTTTTTTTATTTTTTTAATTTTAATTTTTTATTAGATAAATTTTACAATAAAAAAGTTGATTGAAATAGTTATATATCTATGCAATTAATTTTTGTAAAGAATGGAGGAAGGATAAGGTGCCTGAATGGCACCCCTCCCTTCTTCCAAAACTCTACTTTTCTCTTTTTTTTTTCAATTTTTATTTTTATTTTTATTTTTTTATGTTTTTATTTTTTATTAAATCTGTTTTTTTCTAACTTTTTATTTGGTTTTTTAAATTTATTTTTTATTAAATAAACTTTGTAAAAAAATTAATAGAGGTGAGGATGATAAAACAATTTGTATTTTATTGGTTTTTATTCAAATTGATCCAACATAGGTACATTTTTTTTTTTAAGAATTAAAACTAGGTTTAGTTTTTTTTTTTTTTTTGAAAATGAGATTGGGTTGAAGATAGTTTTAAAGTGTTCTATCCTGTCTCAATTATCCACGTGGCACCCATTTTCTTTTGTTATTTTTCATTTTCTTTATTTTTTTAAAGCTTTTAATTTTTTGGGGTTTCCTTTTTTCCTTTTTAAAATTTTTTGAATTTAATTTTTTATTAAATAAATTTTACAATAAAAAAGTCAATTGAAATAAAGATAACAAAATAACCTATATCTAATAGGTTTTGATTCACCCGATCTAATTGATGGGCTTTTTTTTAATTAAGATAATTGGGTTAAATTTTTTTTTCCTTTTAATTGAGCTAGGTAAGAGTAAGGTTTTTAGTATTACGCCTCAGCCCTAATGTATATAATATATTTTATTATTTATTTAATTCTATATTTAGATTTATTTTATTAAAAAAATATTATTTAATGAATTTAGGTGTCACCCCATTGACTTTTTTTAGTCATTTAAAAAAAATTAATAGATAAAATTTGTAAAGAAAAAGACATTGGAAGTAGAAATGACAAAATAACCTATATCCGAAAAGTTTTAGTTCACCATGATTCAATCAACATAGTTTTTTTATAAATAAAGATTGACTTAAGTTTTTTCTTTTTGAATAATTTAAATCAAGTCGGAATACACTTACATATAAGTTATTATATTTATATTTATATTTATTATATTTATATATATATTTTACTCTTGAGATATATAAAAGAATATATTTTATTGTTTATTATATTTATATTTATATATATTATTACTAAAGATATTATTTAATATATTAATTTAATCAAAAGCTATATTTATATATAAGTTATAATTTATATAAAAAATAAATATTCTTACATTTGTTTATATATTGTCATCCATTAAAACTTGCTATAAAATTTTACTTATTTCTCATATTTCAAATATAATTTATAAAATTAAAAGATTATCCACAATGTAGCGCATTTTTAATTCTATTATTTATTTAATCTGATTTAAAACAAAAGAGTTACAAATTATATAAATTTATATTTATTTTATGTAATAACAAAAGAATTTTGTGACAGTTTTAATTATATATTAATGTATTAATATTTTATTTATATTTAATATTTTTACATAAAACATATATAAAAATATTTTTTATTATCACATCATGTTTGTACCCAATTTTTTTTTTTATAGAAATTATCATATCGTCATGTTCATATTGTATCGTACATATATTGATATCCGTATTTGTGTTTCATGGAATTTAAACCAAGAAATGGAGCAAAGGGGGAATAATTGTTCAAGGTCAAGAAAAAAGTGAGCAAGTAAGACGAAATGAAGAACTTTATTGCAAATTTGAAATGCGTACTCTTAACTGTAAGCAAGGAAATAAGTTAATTTTATTAATTTCTAAGTTCCAATAGTTGTAATAATAGCCTGTTTCTCAATTAGGTGGAAAGTACAGGATGAAGAAAAATTAAGATCACGAAAGAAAAAAAGGGCTAGTTCTTCACTGGAGATTTATTACTTCAAATATTTAAACCCAGTCATGAATTAGGTGAAAACAAATGTTTTCATTGTTAAATATTTAGCTCAACTTTTTTACTTTTAGATAGTAAGGTAGTATATGGAATTTTTTGCAAAATCATCATAATAATATAATTATCAAAGTGAGTTTATTACTAATATGAATTTATCACTCTAATTTAAAATCATTTTATTTGATTAACAATTACTAATACTTAGATAACTATGTTTGTTATTACTAAAAATCAAATATTATTTTTGTTTAAAAATGTAAAAATAACTATACATATTGTAATAATTACACAAGTTAATTATTTCAGTACTAAAAAATAAGACATTACCGATGGAAAATTTTTCAATATAAGCTTAAATTCCTTAGGTAAAACATTTACTAATAAAAATTTTTGTCGATAGTAAGTATGTGGATAATAGTATTTCATCGATAATTTTAAAATTTCGTTGGTGATTACCAATGCATAATTCCATCGGTAAATATTCCATTGGTAAATTTTCAATTGGTAATTGCATCAACAAATCCATCAGTAATCTGTTGCTAATCAATCGATAATTCGTTGATAATTGATTGATAACCATTCAATAAAAATTGATTTCCATTGGTATTTTGTTGGTATTCTCCGTTGGTAATCCATCTATATTTCATTGGTATTCTTCATTGGTAATCTGTTGATAATCCATCAATATTCCGTCAATATTACCGTATGTATTCTATTTGTTATTCTGTTGATAATTGCTAATTTTTGTCACTAAAAACAGGAATTCCATTGGTGAAATCCATAAATAAAATCTAAATTTCATCGATAATTTGATTAATTCTATCTGTATTTATTTAAGAAATCTTTAAATTAGAAGTAAAACATGTGTGGTTCTTTTAAAAGTATATTATTTGTCTATTATTTATTAAAAGCATAAAAGATCAAATCCACATCATAAAGTTTATATACACAGAAATTCTAAAACAATCCAAATTATAAAATTGAAATCCATAAAATATAGTAGTGTAAAACAACTCGAATCACCATAATACAAGTCTTGAAAAACATGTCATTGTGTTGCTACATCTCCTGATCCAAAAGCTGCATTCTATCATCAGGTTTAGAAGATTATCTTGGAGGAAATTGTCTAAATCCTATCAATTGCATCATCTGATCCATAAAATACTAAACTTAGTCCTCAGCTCAACCTTCAACTTATTAATTTGTTGTTGTATATGAGGTTGAAGAGGCATAGTTGATGGACCAAAAACTGAGCGGGACATTATTGCTACAACATTAGACTAACTCAAGTAAAGTAACACCTTAGATCTATTTGTAGATCCAAAGCCATGTAAATTAGTTCACATAGCTTCAACCTTTCAAATAGCTTCAATCCATACTTATGGATCAAATTTTAGATGATTGGAAAAATCATCACCATATTTCTGAGATAATGCAATAGCATAGTTCTCTTACAAAAAGTTTAAAACAATTATCATTCCATTTTACCTATATAGTTCAATAAAGTAAAGATAACTTCAAACAATTCAAAAATGTATTTAGGGAAAAAGTTGAAAGTATCAATTTTACCTTAAAAAAATACATTAATTTAAAAAAATAAGAAAAGAAATCTTAGGAAAAAGTTAAACTATTAATTTTTCCTTAAAAACTTTTAAAATATTAGATAATCCAACGATGGAGCCTTTACAAGAGAAACAGTAGTTTTCTTGTATACTCTTGAAATGAGGGAGTTTTTTTTATTTTTTGCCAAAAGTATTGGAGTCAATTAAGAATAATTATCAATAATTAATTATTTGGTAAGATTTTTAAGGCTAGATTTTTAAGGCTCCATAGATAACACAAAAATCAAGCTGGTACCATCCTTTTATAACTGTTGTGGGAGTGTTATAACTTTTCTCATACATAATTGTACTCTCGGACATAGTTCCAGTTTTGTAGCCATTGAATTTACCTTTTAAAGGTGACTGAGTCAAACTTATGATTTCGCTTTAAAATGGGATAGATTTAGTTAAGTGGCTAATCGCAACTAAACAAAAAATGTTGGTAGTGATTCTTTAAGTTAATGTCTAAAGAGAGGTTCATAGACCTAGACAATATGACACTTTTTCCATGATTTTGCATTTTTCACTTTGTTCGTATTTTTTATCAGACTTCTCTAAGTTGGCTTTGGTTTTACCATCATAAGCTGATGCTTCACCAATTTTACATTTAAACTAAAGACTTCTTTCAACCAACTTGTTCTTTCATAATAACAAGATCACCAATCTTGAACACAATATTTCTTTCTTGAAATCTCATTATTAGTTCCCCATTATAAGCATCAATTAATGATCTTGAAATTGCTAAAAATGGCCTTCCTAGGATGATAATTGCTTCTTTATCATTAGCTATATCAAACACCACAAAATCAATAAAGAAGGCATACTTATCTATTTTTACCAAAACATTTTCTACCACTCCCTTTAAATACTTCATAGATTTATCAACTATTGAAGGTATGTCTTTGAAGGTATGTCTTTGAAGGCTTCATCTCTCTAATATCAAGCTGCATAAAAATAGAAAAATGCATTAGGTTTATGCTAGATCTTAAATCACACAGCTTTTTCAAATAAAATAAAGCCAATAGAACAAGTAATAGAAGAACTCCTTGGATTATTAAGCTTGGTGGGTAAATTTCTTTGAAGCATAATATTACACTTCTCGATAAGTGTAACTTTCTCCAGTTCTTTAAATAGAACATCCAAATTAGGCTTTTTTACTTGTGGAGTAACATCAAATGATAGCTTATTTGGAATGCACATTCTAGGAGTTAGCTTTATTTTTTCTTCTCATTTATCATAATGTTTGGGTTTGAGAACCTACCCATTAGATACTAAAAAAATCATGGAGTCATCACCAATCTTTTTTATTTAAATGTGATGGCCACTTATATGAATCTATCCTTTTTAAGGTTGTCCTAAGTGTAAACTAAAAGTCTCTAAAAAGAATAAGTTTTCGTCTATATCAATGGAACTAAGGTTTAAGAGTCGGTTATGTGCAGGGAAGGTATCAGCAATCCATTATGCCTAAAATTGGTACCAAGTTAACTGCATGTTATCTAATTTAAGCCTTAATCAAAGTTGGTTTTATCATGCACATAAATCAATTCCAATCCTTTTTATTTATTTACACAACATGGTGATACAAAAATTCTATTAAGAATCAAATCAAGCAATCATGCAATAATTAGAAATATCATGCAAAAAAATCATTCAATAAATATAAAATCATGCCAAAAAATAAAAAATAAACATGCAAAAATCATGCAAATATTTAATCATGTAAATATATTAGAAATCAAGCAAATCATCCATAATCATGCAATTAATAAATAATCATGCAAATATATTATTAATCAAGCAAAAACATGCAATTAAATTAAATTTGTGCAAAAATAAATACCATGCAAAAATATTTAAAAAATGCAAATAAAATTTAACTAATAAATCATGCAAATATGTATATATTAATATCAAAATAAAAACATGCAATTAAATATTATAAAAATCATGCAAATAAAACTATAAAAAAAATCTTACCAAAATTTTTTTCTTTTTCATTATTCACAATTAATAAAATCATAAAATAAAATAACAAAAAAATCAAGAATAAATAATAAAAAGGTCAAACTTGCACTAAAGAATGGGTCGAGTCGACAATAGGTCAAGGTCAAGGTCTTTTTTGCAGGTTCAAGTTGCAAATGGTTTTATTTTAAATGGCATCATTTTCAACATCAAATAAACTCCTTCTATGAGCTATTTCTTTCAATTTTTGCTTCTTCTTCTTTAAAAATCCCTCTACCCAAATTAATCCCAACAATAACCCAAACTTCAGTGCAACTTCACCACTAATGCCAGCAACTAATAGCCCAAAATATAATTTCTTTCCCAACTCTTTTTACACCAATCGTAACTCCTCTTCTTTTTTATTCAACCCTAAATCAAAAACCAGCCAAAAAACTAGTTGCTATTGAAAATCTAGGATTGCCCAGAATCGATTCCCTTTTCTCTTCCCTTGACTGAAACCTAGTAGAAAACCTTTGCACAATATTTGTTCTTTTGCAATTTTTGGCTTTCTTTGCGAATTAGGTTTATTGTTGCTAAATTGCTTGAAATTGTTTCTATTTTGAAACTTTTTTGTTTGCTATGACTTGGCTAAATGGTGGGCTGGCTTTGTTTGTTTTTAGATGGGTTGTTGAGTATGAGTTATCGGTTCACTGTTGGACTGCTCTGTCAATTATGTTGGGCTTGCTTGATGCATGATGATGCTTGCTAGGATTGATTTTAGCTACATGATTGCTCTTATTTCCTTGTGCTTGATTGCTTGAGGCATTGTTCATCCCCATCTGATCATAGATTCAAGGTCCTTATATAGAATCAAAATTCCAATTCAACTTGGAAAATTTTAATTCTGCTAGATCTGGAAAAAATCTCTAAGAGTGATTTTTTTTTTTTTTTGGCAATGAATTGATGCCCAAGTTTTTTGTAAACATTTAATCAATAAATTTCAAAATCCAAAATTAAATGCAAGATAGATTCTAAAATGAGATTCAAGATTTTTTGCCAATTTGCAAATTCCACTTTTTTTCTTTGATTTTATAACTTTTTTTTCTTTAACTAATAAAATAAAATTCAAAATTAAAATTAGAATTAGAATTAGAATCAAAACTAGAATTAATATTAAAACTAAAATTAAAATAAAATCAAAATCAAAGTTAAAATTAAGATTAAGATTTTCAAGTTTCATAGGCCCAAAAATTTTTATGAAGACCCAATTCATAACCAAAGCCTATTTAAATCTTGAAAAAAATTTTCAGCGTATCTACAGTTCTCTCTTTGTGTATTTTATGTAAAATAGGAATTGTACACAAACAAAAGACATCTATTTCAAGTTAAGAAAAATTGAAAAAGATGATCACAAAAGTTCTCCACGACTGAGACTTGAAACTTTAAATGAAATAAAATACTCTTCCACTAAGGCATCAACTTTGAAAAATAAGGTACTTTTCCACCAAAACTTCAACTTTGAAAAATAAAATACTCATCCACAGAGGCTTTAACTTTAAAAAAAATAAAATACTCTTCCACTAAGACTTCAACTTGTAAAAATAACGTACTCCTCCATTGAGGCTTTAACTTTAAATAAATGCTCCCCTACAATTGAGGCTTGAATCTTTAAAATTTATGACTATGAATGCTTCTTTTTAACGAAGGCTTGAAACTTTAAAATTCATGTCCAAGAAAGCTCTTTCTCAACAAAAGCTTGAAACCTTAAAATTCATAACCAAGAAAGCTCTTTAACCAAGGCTTGAAACTTTAAAATTCTTACCTTAAAATGGCTTCTTTCATTTACATTGGATTCTCATTGATCATCTTCTAATGTTCATTCTCAAAACTATCTCAACATCTAGTTTTTTCTTCCTATTTTTCAAACATATACAATGAATATATACAATGAATGGAAAGATTTTCTAAAATTTTTAAATTCAATTTAAAGATTCAAACTTTAGTTTTCTTATCTTTTCAATGATGCATGGACTGAATATGATGAATGCAATGTTATTTACATGATACATGCAACATGTATTGGATGCAACGAATGTAGTGAATGCAATGCATAAAATACAAAAATCTTATCATGATGCATGAATGCAGTGACTATAATGCATAAAATGAATGCAATGCAAAGGTCAGTATCATGTATATCTAATTTTGGTAAATGGTTCTCAACTTCTTCTTCATATTTTTTCTCATTTTAAGTTTCCTTCCATCATGTTCTTTAACTTCTTTGAAACTAACCAGCAAATGTATCAACCAAGTTGTGACCCAAAATTCTCTAGTTTCATCATTTGAGCTGAGTATTTCAAATATCCTTTTAAACATCCTTTATCATTTTCATTTCATTTTCAATCAACCCTATTCATTTTCAACTTTTTCTTTTCATTTGTATAACTCAACAACCAACATCCTTTTAAACTCTTTTCATCATTTACTTCTCATTTTCAATTTGGCTCAGCATTTTCAACTTTTTTGAAACAATACAAAGATATTTCATATCATTCATTTTTTTATTCATCATCATTCCAATTCAATGATAAGTGTAATCCATCACACTTCCTTAAGGAATAAATGGTGAAGAATAAGATAAATAAAAGAAAGGATATTCAAAATAAAAACAAATTTAGGAAAGAATAAATAGGCTAAGAAACCATTCCAAAGTAAATCATCAAGATAAATGCTGGGAAAGGTTTATCACATTTAAAATAATGAATATTCAAACAATTCTAAATAAATTAATTTTGAATTTTTTTTAAAAGCTCATTCTATTGATATCATTAATCATTGAGCTGATCAATCCAGGCATTATCCATATCTTATAGGATCCTCATTAAAGTCGTTTTCTCAAGTCTCCATTTTTACTTAAACCGCCTTTTCGAGTTTTCAATTTAAGTTTTCTTTTTTTCTCATTTTTTTGGTTTTTTTGTTCTTTTTTTTTTGTTTTGCACATGTTTTATTTCTCATTTACTTTTCCCTTGATCCACTAGTGACATTTTGATCAAAACTCTAGACAATCCCATTACAAGTCTACATTAGTTCAATTCATGATTATTCAATTCAAGTATTCTTATTCAATCCAAATGAACTTTTAAGGAACATAACATTGGCTAAGGTGAGAGCTTATGGAAGAAATAGATAAAGTAGGGCTAAAATGTATTTGAAGGATAATCGAACAAAGGATCTTTTTTTTTCATGTAGAACACTTAGACATTTTGTCCCATCAAATTTTTTCCCTTTTTCTTTTTTTTTTTATTTCTCTCTCTCTCTCTCTCTTTTTTCTCATCATACTTTTTTTTTTAATTTTTTATCTTTTTTTTCAAAAACAAATCTAAACATAAAAAGGCTTTAGCCCTAAAATCATTATGGACCTTCACTTTCCTTTTTTGTGAACAAACTTTTCAAATTTGCTCTTCAATGTGGGGCTGATCCTTGGTTAGAGTTTTTTCTAAAGAAAATTTCAATAACCTCATATGGGGTAGCAAATGGAAAATTTTACTTCTTATGTGAAAGGTAAAAAAAAAATATGGCTATTTCTCAAATCAAACATGAATACTCATAATGAAAAACATTTTATTAATTAATAGCAAACTTGTGAATGAATCATTACAAAAAATCACATACTGTATCACTTTCATCTTTCAATGATCAAAGCTCCTTGCTCATTTCATGAAATTTATCCTCTTTTACTTGAACAATCCCAATAGATTAAGAGTATTAACTTATCAATTAATTAACATGAATAATGCTTTCAAAATTAAATCTTGAATTATTGTTATGATTGTCTAAACATTCATTATTTATAATATGGGGTGGGTGAAAAATGATAGGTATATAAAAAGGCAATGGAATAAAAGAGAAAATGTAATGAAAATGCATCTGTTTTTTTATTGAAATGATGAAAGTAAAATACTAACAGAAAAAACTCTTAAAAGCTTATAAAGACTTGCATTATTTCTTAAAGTTCTTAAAGTGACAAGCATTCATAAAGACTTTCTCAAGATTATGTCCTAGTGTGGTTAAGCAAAAGGTTCCCTATGACACTTGTCCCTGCTTCTTGATCAAAATTCACCAATCCACTTTAACCAAACTTAGTACTTTATGTTTCAATGTTGTGCATTTTTTTTTTTTTTTTGTAAAATGGCTAGCAATCTCAAGATGATAGTTATAAATAGCATTAGCATCATACCACTCAAGGTATGGAGGTTTTAAAGGTTCCAAATAAATTGGTGTAACTAAATGTTTTTTAAAAAGTTGAGGGAATAGCTTAATGTATGTTATAGGGATTGGATCTATAAGAGCTTTTTCTTTTTTCACCCAATTCTTAGGTTGAATAGCTAGTTGAGAGTTAGGTTTCTATATGACTGGTTGATGAGCATAAGAACTTGAAGAAACATTGTTGATGGTTGGGTGGTAAGGTTGCTACATCAGCTAAAGATAATATAGGTTGAAGTCTCCAACCTGTTACCATTCATGAATTACTACTTAAGTATATCTTTTTTTTTGGGGGGGGGAGGGGGGTACAACCCCCTTCTTTGTATTAGATAACTTACTTTTTTCCAATTTTTCATTTTTAATGACATTTTCAATGATCTCTCAAGAAATCAGCATATCAATAAAATTTTTAGTGGCATTTTCAGTCATTTTTTCATAATAAAGAGCATTGAGAGTATTAAAAAAACAAGATTGTGGTCTTCTTTTTAGTGAGCGGTGGTTAAACTTAGGTAACAACATCCATCCATCTTTGGGCATATTCTTTGAAACTTTCAAAATCATTTTTTTTCATACTTTGTAAAGATATGTGGTCTGGTGCCAAATCTATAATGTGCTTATATTCTGTAATAAAAGCCCTTGTAATCTTTCTTCATTTACAGATGCTAGATTTATCCAATTACACATACAACCTAATGGCTGAACCAACGAAGCTGTCTTGAAAAACATGCTAGCGTAACTTTTCACCATGTGTGTATGTAGCCATTTTGTGACAATATATAGTCACATGTGTAACAAAGCACTTGGTCCTATCATACTTCTTAAACTTAGGCCTTTCAATTTTTGTGGAAACACAACATTAAGAACCAAGCATAATCCAACATCTATTGACCCATAGATATCTATCCCTTCAATGGCTCTAAGCCTCTTTTCTATGAAATTCATCTTTTGAGAACTAAAGCTTTTTTCAGCTTCTACAAGGCCTATCTTCAGCTTTTCTTACTCCTTGAAAGCATCATGATTTTGGGACTTATGTAGGATCAAATGTTTGGATGTTAAAAGCAAAGGTAATGGGAGTAAGAGCAATAGTTGTTGGCATGTCGGTCTATATATAAAAATAACTTACAGTGAATGACATTTGGGTTTAAGCCCTTCATGATGCTTGTGTAGTGTTTAGGCCAAAGTCAAGAAGATATAAAGGATCAATTTCATTTTAGGTCACTGCCTCTTCCACCACTTTCTTTCCCTTGTTCTTGTTTTTCAACAACTCAGTAATAGTCTTTAATTGCCTTTTTAGTTCTTGTTATGCCTTTTCTAGCTTTTTGAAGCAAAGATTGTTTCTTCTTTTATGATTTTTACTTGGTATTTAGTGTTGTAGCACTATAAATTATTTGAAGTTTAAGCTATCATTGAACCTTGATTTACTATAATTAGGGTGCATATTTAGAAAAATATCTGTGAAGCAATCCTATATTTAGTTTATGGATGCATATATGCATGAATGCCATAAAGAGGATTTAATGATGTAAATGCATGCATATATAATAAAAGAAAAGGGCTATTAAACTTTATATATATAGGAAACAATATCAAGGGTTAGTATGCATATAATATATACAAGGCAAAAAATTATAAATTTATAAGAAAAATAATAAATGTCCCATCATGTGTCTTATTTAGGGTTTTCTTGCAAAGAAAAGCGAAAGGCTCTAGCTTAGGTCTATATCTTTAGGGTTTATTTTCATGTTGGGTTCAAAAGTTTGATGTTTTAAATGTTCCTAAATTGTTTCTTACATCATTGTCCATTATAGACTAGTAAGGCACCTAATCCTCACTCACCATTATAGGCTCAAATGGAAAAGGTTTAATTTAAGTGGGAGTTTTTACTAGCTAACATAGAGGTTATAACCTCACGAGAGTGTAGGTATTTACTTCCTCCTAATAAAGGACAAAGCCATAGTCTAGAGCTTATGCATGAATGCAAAAGTGGTGTGTGTAAAGGGACATGCAAAATAATCAAATAAATTAATGCACATAAAAAATTAAAATTTACAAAACAAGAAAAAATAGGTTAGTAATATAAAAATCATAAATAATTACATAATAAAACCATCAAAGCAAGGTTTAAGATAACACATAACTAACTAATGGCTTAACTCTCTAATGTCCCTAATGGAGTTGCCAAACTATCATAATATCTAGGCCCAAGAACTTACCCATTAGACACAAAAAAAAAAAATTCATGGAGTCACCACCAATCTTTTTTATCTAAGTGTGATTGGCCACCTATGTGAATCTATCATTTTTAAATTTATCCTAAATGTAAACTAAAGGTCCTTAAAAAGAATAAGTTTTGGTTTACATAAATAGAACTAAGATTCGAGAGTCCGTTAAGTGTAGGGAAGGTATTAGCACCCTATTACACCTAAAATTGATACCAAGTTAACCATTTGTTATCTAATTTAAGCCTTAATCAAAACCGGTTTTATCGTGCACATAAATCAATTCCAATCTTTTTTATTTATTTACATAACATGGTGATACAAAAATTTTATCAAGAATCAAATCATGCAATAATTAGAAATATCATGCAATAAATATAAAATCATGCCAAAAATATAAAAAAATAAACATGCAAAAATCATGCAAATAATCCATAATCATTCAATTAATAAATAGTCATGCAAATATGTTATTAATCATACACAAAACATGCAATTAAATTAAATTTATGCAAAAACAAATACCAAGCAAAAATATTTGAAAAAATGCAAATAAAATATTAAGTAATAAATCATGCAAATATGTATATATTCATATCAAAATAAAACATACGACTAAATATTATAAAAACCATGCAAATAAAACTATAAAAAATCTTACCAAAGTTTTTTTTCTTTTTTTTTTCTCATCATTCACAATTAATAAAATCCAAAAATAAAATACCAAAAAAGCCAATAATAAATAAATAAAAGGTTTGCACTAAAAATGGGTCAGTTTGACAATAGGTGAAGGTGCGGGTCCTCTTTATGGTTTCAAGTTACAAATGGTTTTCTTCTAAAATGCACAATTTTCAACATCAAATAAACTCCTTCTTTGGGTTATTTCTTTTAATTTCTAGTTCTTTTTCTCTACAAATCCCTCTACCTAAATTAATCCTAGCAATAACCCAAACTTCAGCCATACTTCGCCACTGCTGCCACTAATTGATAGCCTAATATGAAATTTCCTTTCCAGCTCCTTTTACACTAGCAACAACTCCTTTTCTTTTTTCTTCAACCTCGAATCAAAACTTGACCAAGAAACTAGTTACCACCCTCTTAACAATCTAGGACTGCCCAGAATCAATTCCTTTTTCTCTTCCCGTAACTGAAACCCAATAGAAAATATTTGCCCAATTTTTATTCTTTTGTAATTTTTGGCTTTTTGTGCAAATTGGGTTCATTGTTGCTAAATTGCTTGACATTGTCTTAGTTTTGAAACTCTTTTGTTTTCTATGGCTTTATTGAATGGTGGGCTAGCTTTTTTTGTCTTCTGATGGGTTGTTGAGTAATTGTTTATGGTTCACTACTGGATTGCTCTATCAATTATGTTGGGATTGCTTAATGCTTGATGATGCTTTCTGGGATTGATTTTAGCTACTTGATTGCTCTTGCCTCCTTATGCTTGAATGCTTGATGTTCCTCCCCTTTGATCACATATTCAAGGTCTTATATAAGGATCAAAATCCCAATTCAATTCGAAAAACTTTAATTCTATCTGAACTAGAAAAAATCTCCAATATTCAATTTCCTGTAATTTTCCTTTTTTGCAATGAATTGATGCCCAAGTTTTCTATAAACATTTAATCAATAAATTTCAAAATCCAAAATTAAATCCAGGATAAATTTTGAAATGGAATTCAAGATTTTCTACCAATTCCCAAATCCCACAAATTTTTTCTTTGATTTTCTGACTTTTTTTTTACTTTAGCCAATAAAATAAATTAAAATTAAAATTAGAATTAGAATCAAAAATAGAATTACAATTAAAACTAAAATTAAAATAAAATAAAAAATAAAGTTAAAATTAAGATTTTCAAGCTTTTAATTCTTAGGCCCAAAAATTTTTATTAAAACCCAATTCACGATCAAAACCCATTTCAATCTTGAAAACTTTTCCATGACAAAATAGGGTATCTACAACATTTTCTTCTTGAAATTCGAAATTAGCAACTTCTTCCATAAAATTTAAATCCTCAATTTCAACCTTCTTTTTCACAACTCTTTGTTTATCATCATTAATCATGATTTTTTTTTCAATTTTCTTTTCCTCATTTTCCCACCTTCTTCTTCATTATTACATTACTAAACACTAGTTTCATCTTGTATCCTACCATAGGTTCTTTTCTAATTTCAATTTCCTCATCTCTAGTCTCCACTAATATTGAATCCTCTTGTTTAATAAGATCTTCATCAATTACTTTATCTTCATCCACTAAACTTTCATTTTCAATAAGATCCTTTTTCACTACCCTTACAAACCTAGACATCTCTATCATAATACTCATTTTCATCATATCACCAAAATCATAATCATAATCATAATCATAATCCAACCTATTCAACCCTTCATCAATAACTTTGAATTCCTCCTTACCTTGCCTTCTTACATTTGTCTTTATGTTACTTGGCAAGGTGCTGTGTGGACTGTTACTTAAAATATTGGCTAATTAACCCACTTGCAATTCAAGGTTCTTTACACAGGCTGTTTGATTTTGGATGTGGCTATTTGGTTTTGAAGAATTTGGTTGAACATCTCCTTTAAAGATTGTTTGTTTTCTTGGAGTGGTGAATGAGGTTAGTATTATGGAAGTGGTGTTTGGAATTGTGAAGGTGGTAGTTGAAAACTATAGGGTAAAAGGGTTTGAAATTTCAATTTGAAGTTTAGCTTTAGTTACCTCATAAAAGGTTTGGGTGGTGTTTCCAACCTTGGTTATTTGTGTTACTAGATGGATTATATTATTGCTTGGGTGAAGCAACATATTGGACTGTTTCAACATGTATAAGACAACTATCACTAGAATGGTTACCCCCATAAATATCACAAGTAAAGAAGGGACTTTGAATGGATTGGACTTGGAAAGGGATGAGATTGGTTCCCATAGCTTCTACCAGTTTGGCTAAGGCTGCAATTTGGGAGGTTAAGGCAAAAAAAAGTATTAATCTCATAAAACCCAACATTTTTCTTATAGACTAACCTTTCATTGGACCATTGGTAGTTATTGGTTACTATATCTTTAATTAATTCATAAGCCTTATCAACTAACTTACTCATTAAAACACCGCTAACAACAACATTAATGGTGGTTCTAATATGCCCCATTAAACCATTGTAAAAAATTTGGATTTGTAACCACTTAGGCAGATTGTGGTGTAGGCACTTCCTTAACATCTCCTTGTACCTCTCCCAAGCTTCATTTAAGAATTCAGACTCAAACTACATAAAAGTTGTGATATCATTGCGTATCTTTGCAGTTTTCGCAAAAGGGAAGAATTTGGCAAGGAACTTCTTTGTTAGATCATCCTATGTAGTAATGGATCCAGGAGAAAAAGATACTAACTAGCTTTTAGTTTTATTCTTGAGAGAAAAAGGAAATAATCTTAGTCTAATAACATCATTAGTAACACCATTATATTTAAAAGTATTGTATATCTCAAGAAATTAGATAAATGAGTATTAGAGTCATCATTGGACAACCCACCAAATTGTACAGAAGTTTTGACCATTTGTATAATTGATAAATATTATTAATAATTAATAAAAAAAATACAATAAAAAAATTAACTTAATTCTTTTTTTCATTGTATTTTTTTATAGTCTTTTTTATATTTTTTATTCTTTTCTCAACATTTATATTCAAAATTTACAATCATATTGACAACAGTGCATCAAACAAATATAATTCAATCGTAGATAAATAGATCTATTTATCCCCACCCACAAGTTTGGCACTTCACTTCATTCAAATAATGGGTTCTTTCTTTGAATTTGTTGTGATACAAGAAGTTTTTTTTATTGTAATTGTAGCTTTATTTCAAAATTATTTACCTATATGGCAGGCCTCCTAATTCAGGGTCAAAAACCATCTATTTACAAGATAGCATAGTCTTTTAGTGTTTTAGGCTCTTGAGGTTCAATCATAGTAATTTGTAGAGCAAAAGCTTGTTTTCTTTATCTTCTTAGCCTTTTAAAATTCTTTCAATTTTAGGGTCAAGGGGGAAAAGCTCTAAACTCTTTAATCTACGAATCTAAGAATAAAAACAAAATAAAATAAAAATAAAAACTACAGTCAAGAAGTATGATATTAGTTCTATTGCACCAATCCTCGACAACGGTACTAAAAACTTGATTGAGAATCTGCAAGCACACATAATCATATCAAGTAATAAAGTGATAAGTAAAGTTCGTTCTCATAGACTTTAATCCCATTGAGATTTTAATAGAGAATTAAGTACCAAAATTGAACACATTTAACAATATTCAAAAAACCAAAAATGAAAGCAGTTATTGAACTAATTTGCAAAACCAAAATAAACAAACTAAATCGAAATTAAATAATTTAAATCTAATGCATAATTGTTTAAGTAAACTAATGCAATAGCTATAATATAATTTAAGTGTAGAATAATTTTTAAAAGTGCTAAAACAAAAAATTAAACCTAAATTATATGCAGAAAAATTAAAAGGTGTAGAAAAATTTATGCAGTATCTAAAATAATAAATAAGAATTAACTACAATGCAAAACAATGAAATTGAACAACCGTAAATTAATTCTAAGATATGTAGTAACTAAAACAGAAATTAATGCAGTAAAATTAGACCTAAATAATGAACTAAAAATTGAAACTATCAAAGAACTATAATGAAAGAAATTTAATCTAAACCGAAATTGTTAAAGAATATTAAATTGCAATCCTAAAACAACTTAGATTAAATTGAAATTCAAACGAGACTTAAATTGCATGAAAATAAATTAAAAAAGCTTGAATAAGAATTAAAACAAAATTGAAATTAAATTACAAGAAAGTAAAAGTGCAAGAATCAAAACTGTTTAAAGAAAATTTAAAGAAATTGGAAAACTTAAAAACTAGAAGAACAAGAAAGCTGAAGAAACCTAAAGATAGACTAGTCTGTCATTCCAACCATACTTTTCTTAATGTTTAGAACTAGATATTTATAATTGTAAATCTTGAAGATTTTGACTGGATGGAATTGTAGAAAAGTTGGAGTACTTCATGAATTTCGGTTGGAGGAAAATAAAACTCTTCACAAGCTTTGAACCAACACAGGTTTAAGGCTCCCAGAAATTGAGATAAATTCTGACCTTGATTCGTTGTTAATTTAGAATACCTCATGAGAAGGAGAAATTTTGGTTTTTATCTCCCAAGCATCCAAGTCAACAACCCATGAAAATTCTGATTTATACCACTTCAGTTAAAACTAGGAGACAATTCCTACTTGATTTCTTGTATGTAGCCACGGTTTTCTCCCATGCAATCTACTTGAGTTCTTATTATGCCACTTCCTACTAGGATTTCAATTGCTTCTTGAATTCAAGTAACCACTCCATGCAACAACGTGGCTTTATTTTTCTTTTTTTTTTTTTTTCTCATGCAATTTCTTCTCTTGCCACCAAGGAATCCCATCTTGCTTTGGCTTCTTGCAATTCTTGAATGCCAATTAAAAGTAGAAGTTGGAATTCCAATCCGGTTTGGTATTTTTGAACAAAATTTAAGTTCCTTCATGCTAAGTCAGCTGCCAAGTAAGCATCCTAACTATCCAATAAAATACCAGCTGCTTGCAACATAATTAAAAATCATCCCCTGCATGTGTATCTACAAAGGACTTGCATAAGATTTCTTAACGTAAAATTCTGCCGCTATCAAATTGAAAACTGTATAATTAAATTGTAATGGCTGCATGCTTGTAAATGTAACATGTTCTTGAATCGAATTCATCCTCATACTGCCTTAAAAAAATTTTTTTTTTTTTTTTTGCCATTTTTCTTCCCAACTTCAGCTCCAAAGTAGCTCAAAACAGCTTGTAAAAGCTTCAAACAGCCTCTAAAAAAATCTGGTTAATTGCATCAACTAAGCTGTTAGTCAATCTACCATATTCTCCAAAAATCAAACGAATTTGCCAAATATTCAACTTTTTCATCTTTTTTTTGAAAATTTCCTACACATGAACAAATTAGACTAATTAAGGAGAAAAATTAAATTATTTTGCCAAGAACAAAGTAAAATTCACATAATTAAGTACTAAAAATAATTCTGTTTTATAGAGTTATTAGTTCTTTCTTGCACCGAGTATATATATAATTATATATTTATTTGTTTATTTAATTTTATATTTATATATATTATATTAATAATATTATTATTTAATATATTAATTTAATTAAAATATCATATTTATACATAATTAAGATGTAATTCATCCGATATATAAATTTTACTTATTTTAATTTCTATTTGACCCTTATTCAAGGTGTCTGCATGGTACCCAATGTTTCTATCCTTTTTTTTTCCTTTTTCTTTCTTAAACATTTTGGTTTTTTAATTTTTTTAAATTTAAATAAATTTTGTGAAAAAAAAAAAAAAAACACAATGAAAGTGTCCACATATGATACTCATTTGGTTTTATTCCTTTTTTTAATTAAATAAATTTTGTAATAAAAGAAGTCAATACATAAGAATGATAAAACAATTTGTATCCGATGAGTTTTGACCCAACTCAATCAGATAGAGATGATTTTTCTCTCTTTTTTGGTTTTTTTTTTTTTAACTTTTACTTTTTGGTTTTTGGTTTTTCTTTGTTTATAGTTTTTTAAATTTGATAAATTTTGTAAAAAATGATGTCAATAAAAGAGACTATGTCACACTTTCATTTGTTTATTTACTTTTGTATTTTTTTGTATTTTTTAATTAGATAAATTTTATAACAAAATGAGCTGATTGACCCCAATGATTTTCCTTTCCCTTTTTTTTATTTTATTTGTTTTTTCAATTCTTTCTTTTTTTTTTTTTTTGTTTTTATACTTTTTATTTAAATTAATTTTATGAAAAAATGAAGCCAAAAGGGATGTCCACATGGCATGCCCATTTGGTTTTTTTTTTTTTTCCTTTCATCTATTTTAAAATTTTTTTTAAATTATATAAATTTTACAACAAAAGATGCAAATCGATAGAAATACCAAAATAATTCATATTTGACATTTTTTGATTTATCCCGATCTAATAATGGCTCATTTGTTTTTAAAATAGGATTGAATTAAGACAGATAAAATTTTTTTAAAAGAAATGAGATCAAGGTGAAAATATGTTTAAAATACTCTTTCATGACCCATTTTGGGATATATATATATATATATAGTGTATATTTTATTATTTTTAATTTTATATTTATATATATTATATTAATAAAATTATTATTTGATACCTTAATTTAAGAAATTAATTTTTTAAGCTCGTGTTCACGTAGCACTCTTTATGAGCCTTTTCTTTTTGTTCTTCATTTTTTTTTGTTTTTTGTTTTTTGTCATTTTATCACTTTTTTCTTTTTCAATTTTTATTTTTTTATTAGATAATTTTGTGAGAAAAGATGCCAATTAAAGTATTTACGTGTCACATCATTTACTTTTTTCACCTATCATTTTTTTTAAGTAGGTAAATTTTACAACAAAAATTTGATGAAAAGGAATAGCAAAATAAATTTTTGAATCGCGGTAGCTCGTGGATATCCACCAAGTAATAATAATTTGTGCATTTAATTTTCTGATATAAGATTATAATGGGCAAGAAAATTAAATAATTTTCTAGTTATGTTAATTATTAGAATTATAATCGGGTAAAATTAGAACTAAAAATTATATATGTGTGAGTAATATATATAGATATAATAATTTTAAATATAACATATTGACTCAACGTAAAAAATAATATGAATCTTAGAAAAAACGTGTTTTGTGTCTTACACATTATTGATACAAAAATATATTTAAATAAAATGTGTCACATTGATACACATTTAACACATGATATAACACGAAAAACATATTTAATTAAATCATGTCACTTGGGCATAACACATTTTTATTTTATTTTAGTTTAATATAAACACATAAAAATTATTTTAATTTTTAATTTGTTGTTATGATATCTAATATTCTACTCAATATAATCATATAAAGATTATTTGAAGCATTTAATTATGATACTCATTTAATAATTTACATTGAATATTTTTTATATTAATAATATAAGTACAACATAAATAATAATATTAGTATGATAGATCATTATTTAGTAATTTATATTTATTGTTTAATCTTTAGTAGCTAGTGTTTTGGATTTGTTGGTGCTAAAAATAAATATAATTATATATCCATTTATGAGTTTTATATTAGTAATGTGTATATTAAATATATATATGTTAAATGCATATTAAATGGGTATTAAATGTTTATACTTTTAATATATAAGTATTTTTTATATTAAATATGTATAAATCTTAACATATTAAAATTATATTATGTTTTGTAACTTTTTATAATAAGATTAAAAATATTATTTAAAAAACAATTGAGAGGAACAATATATATTTAATTATTAATAACAAGTAACATCCAGCATTATTGTCATTAACAAACTAATCCAAATCACATTGATATATAATAATAAATTATATTGATAAATTATTCTAAATAACATGAATAATGATAAAAAAAAACTATATAATTATCTTAATAACATAAATCATGATAAGAGATTATTTTAAATTATATGTAAAAATCAACATAGGAGATTATATATTTAAAATTAAAAACAATATATATTCTAAATAATTATAATTATTATTTTACTATTTAAATATAAATTGTCGAGTATTTTGTTAATTGAAGATATTATGTTAAATATATATTATGGAGTATATTTATGAATTATTTTAAATAGCACATGATTTGGGTATTTGTGAATTATTTTTCTATTTCAAATATATATTATGGAATGGATTGAAGACATTATTATTTTGTTATGTAAGTTATTGATTAATATTTTTAGTAGAACATCTCTTATGGAAATTGGAGACTTGGATTTGGAGTTATGTAATTTACATTGTATAAATATTGAATAAGCTATTATTTAGTGTTTAATGTCTTCTCCTATTTAGTACTTAGTTTTATTAGTCTAATTGTAACTTATAAATAATTAGTTGTTTATTATTTTGGCTTTGTAAATTTGTATTAGTTCCATTACTTGTATTATATTTAAATGAATCGGTTATACACATATTAATTATATCATTTAATATATAAAATTTATGATAAATGTATCGTATTTGTGTTTAATATTTAAATATACTTATAATTTATGTTATATTTATATTTTAATAATTCATATTATATATATAATACGAAATAAGAATACACGAATTGTTAAGTTTAGATGCATATGAAGAAAAACAATTCAAAAACTTTTCAAAATGGCATTATTATCCTAAAAACCATCTTGCACGATGGGATAAATAAAAGAGAATGTTGGCCGTTGGATCGAAAGTGTGATAAACACCTTGTTTAATAAAACCAGGCCTTCACGGCGGTGTAACTCTATTTGTCTTCTCAGACTCCGATCCCTCTTTACCTCCATTTTAACTTAACCCTACCGGGAAACAAAAGCAAAAAGAAATCAGTTCCGCCATACAGGTATTACTCCCCTTTCTTTCTACTTTAATTTTTATTTTTACATATATAATTTTGATTTTAATTTGGAATTTCTGTTCGTGATTAAATATATGTTGTGCTTTTTTTTTTTTTCAATTCGCGCATTTTCTTTTACGTTGAATATAATTGGGTAACCCAAAATGGCAAGAGTGATCTCCAGTATTGAAGCAGAGGCAACGGCTTTGAGAGAAGGAGCGTTGCTAGCTGAAAAGATGAATTTTAAGAAGGTTAATGTGGAAACTGATTCAAGCAACTTATATAGGGAGGTGAACAGGAAGGAAGGGGCATGGCCGTTTGTTAAGGATGTTTGAAAGGATTAATAGGTGGATTCACAGAAAATCCAATAGAGCGGCGTATTAGTTAGCTAAACAGTCCTAAAAGGAGATATGTATTTATCAAACTGGTTAACCTCACCCCATCTTCTTTAGTTTTCATTTTGGATAAGGATGGGGTGCCTGCCTACCATGAGGTGTAAAGCTGTATAGGTCACTTTAGAAAACGGAGACTGCGTTTTGATTGGTCTCGAATGTATTTGTAGAGTTGCATGTGTAAAGTATAGAAGAATAGATGACTATGTACTGTATGAGATTGATTTTGAAGGAAAGGAATAAGATTTGTTGATTGGCCAAAAAAGAAGATATATAATTGGGCAATAATTCTTGCCTTGTAGTTATAAAATGAAAAAAGAAATTAATTTGGCTAAAATGTGGTTTTTTTCTTTTTTTAAAAAAATTTTTGGAAGTGAAAAGTAAAATACACTGACAAAAATGAAAGAAAAATTTCATGGAATAGACAAAAAAAATGATGGAAGAAAGGAAAGCAGTAGGTGAACTTGAATTTATTAAATCTTTCCTTGGTGCTGCTATGTTTTCCCAGTTTTCCATTAAAGGGTGGTTTTGTTGAAATTCATCTCATGGTGATACCATTAACTTGTTTTGTTGTATGTCTAAGAGACATCGAAGAATTTTGTTTGTTTCAATGGATCTGTAGTCAAATATTTTGTGCTTATAAGTAAATCCCATATAAGAGCTTTAGAGGCCTTTAAATGCTTATCATGGATGAATATGCAACCAAAATTAGCTTAGTCTTGATTTAATTTCCAAACTTTGTTTGCATGGATAATCTTGTACAGTTCTGCTTCAGGGCAACATCAAATTTTTTTTTGTTCTACATGCCCCTTAAAGAATATTTTTGGGGTTTTGCTAATTTTTTCTTGGCTAAATTCTACATTTAGTTGCTTATTTTCTATGCATGTTAAAGTCATTTTAAGTGGATTTCTTTGAACTTATCACACTCTTTCTCAGAACCTGAAAATGAAAAGGTCAGTTATTACACCCTTTATCGTGTTTTGTATGATAACCAAATAAATTTGTCATGAATGAAAGTTCTCAACCAAATATAGGGTAAGGATAAAAATTCTTTTTCAGACTGCAACATGTTATAAGTTCAGTTACTTGGTTTTTGCATTTTAGGGTCTTAAGTCATTTTGAGTCATTATGTTTCCATGTCATAGTATCTTTTCTGTAATCTTAGAATATAGATTATAAGCACTAGTTGATGGTTGAATTTGTTTTAATAGGCTGTTGCTGAGTGAAACTATTTCAAGTTACCTGTTTTCAACCTTTTTGGTTTTAAAAATTGTTTCCTTTTGTTTATCCACATGGTCTGATCATGTTTTCTGTAGTTAACACAAAACTTTTTGACTATTTTTCGTGTCTTGGAAATATGGGGATTGCATCTTCTTGGAAAATGAAAAAGATTTGTGGATTGCCGTTGCCTTATGTCTAAAGACTTTGTTAGTAATTTTATGGGACCTAGGAAAATGTATCCTCTTAATTTGTTATGAAATTTTTTGCAGTTTTAAATTATTTTGGATCTTGAATTATTTTGATATCTTGTATACAACAACAACAAACTAAGTCTTATATCCTATAATTTTGGGGTCTGCTATATGAAAGGCCAAAAAAAGAATCATGTTAGGTCATAGTTTTGAATTTTCTTGCACCACTCATTTCTATCAACAACAACCTTTTCATCTACTTCCTTAATCTTCATATCATTTTTTATTACTTACATCTACGTTTTTCGTGGTCTACCTCTAGAAGTTTTGGTCTCTCCTAAATTTAGAAGCTCATTTCTCCTAACTGGTGCACAGATAAGCCTACATTTCACATGTCTAAACCATCCCAAATGGTCTTCTCTCATCTTTTCCTCAATTCAACTTCCCCTAATTTTTCTCAAATCTCTTCATTTTTTATTTTGTCTCTTCTAGTTTTACCACATATCCATCTAAGTATCTTCATCTCAGCCAAACTCATTTTCTTCTCATGTTGTTTCTTGACAGCTCAACACTTAGTTCGATATAACAATGCAAGCCTTATAGTTATTTTATACAATTTCGCTTTAACTTTAAAGGCATGCTGTGACTGCACAACACACCTGATGCACTTTGCCACCTCACCCTCCTACTTGAATCCAATGATTTAAATCCTTTTCTATCTCAACATCATTCTGAATAATTGATCCCAAATATTGAAAATGACTATATATGTTCTATAATTTTTTTCTATAACAAATGTGGTTTTTTCTTGGGGTTTCATGGCTGCAATCCTTTTCTCATTCGTTGGTAGTTGTAATAATGATATAAGCTACTATGTTTTTATTGTGCAGATATTTGCAAAATAACAGGTTCATGTGATGGATTTGTCTGATGCAGTCATAGTAAATTCGAGCAGATTGAAATCTATTGTGTGGAATGACTTTGATAGGGTTAAAAAGGGTGATACATTTGTGGCTATTTGTAGGCATTGTAAAAAGAAGCTTAGTGGATCAAGTACTAGTGGAACTTCACATCTGAGGAACCATTTAATTAGGTGTCAGAGAAGATCTAATCATGGCATATCTCAATACTTTTCTGCTAGAGAAAAGAAAATGGAGGGATCTCTTGCCCTTGTAACTATCGATCAGGAGCAGAAGAAGGATGAAGTGCTTAGTCTAGTGAATCCTAGATATGAGCAGGAACAGATTAAAAACGAGCCTGTTAGCATTGGTAGTAATAGCTTGGATCAAAGGCGGAGCCAATTTGATCTTGCTCGTATGATCATATTGCATAACTATCCACTGGCTATGGTGGAGCATGTTGGATTCAAGATATTTGTCAGGAATCTACAGCCATTGTTTGAGCTTGTCACATATAATAAAGTTGAAGCTGATTGTGTGGAAATCTATGCAAAGCAGAAGCAAAAGGTGTATGAAATTTTGGATAAGATGCCTGGAAAAATCAGTGTAACTGCTGATGTGTGGACTGCTTCAGATGATGCTGCATGCTTGAGTTTGACAGCATACTTCATTGATGAGGATTGGCAATTAAAAAAGAGGATTTTAAATTTTTTTACCATCGATCCTTCTCATACAGAAGACATGCATTCTGAAGTTATAATGACTTGTCTGATGGATTGGGATATAGATCGTAAGTTGTTTTGTATGATATTTGATAGTTTTACCAGTGAAAACATTGTTGATAGAATCAGAGATCGGCTGTCGCAAAATAGGTTCCTTTATTGTAATGGTCAATTATTTGATGTTCGCTGTGCCGTAGATCTTCTCAACCGCATGGCTCAGGATGCCTTGGAAGCTCTCTGTGAAGTTACCCAGAAAATTCGGGAATGCATTCGTTATGTTAAAAGTTCAGAAGCAACAAACTCCATGTTCACTGAGCTGGGTAATGAAGTTCAGGTTGAAAGTAAAAAATGCTTATGTATTGATAATCCATTGAAATGGAACTCAACATATTTTATGCTTGAAGTTGCCTTAGAATACAGGAAAGTTTTCTCCTGTCTGCAGGATCGTGACCTTGTCAACATGAAGTTCTGCCTATCTGATTTGGAATGGAATAGAATGAGTGTCATTACTAGCTTCTTGAAGCTATTTGTTGAAGTTACTAATGTTTTTACAAGAAGTGAGTATCCAGCTGCAAATATATTTTTTCCTGAGATATGTGATATTCACTTGCAGTTGATTGACTGGTGCAAGAATCCTGATGATTATATCAGTTCTCTGGCTGTAAAGATGAGAAAGAAGTTTGAAGACTACTGGGATAAGTGCAGTTTGGGTTTAGCAATTGCAGCTATGTTGGATCCTCGATTCAAAATGAAGCTCTTGGAGTATTACTACCCGCAATTATATGGCGATAGTGCTTTGGAGCTTATTGATGATGTTTTCGAGTGTATTAAATCGCTTTACAATGAACATTCTATCGTCTCTCCATTAGCATCGTCCCTTGATCAGGGACTGGATTGGCAAATGAGCGGTATTTCTGGTTCCGGAAAAGATTCTAGGGATAGGCTGATGGGGTTTGACAAGTTCCTTCATGAAACTTCTCAGAGTGAAAGCTCAAATTCAGATTTAGACAGGTACCTGGAGGAACCTCTATTTCCTCGTAATGTTGATTTCAACATATTAAATTGGTGGAAGGTTCACACTCCACGGTATCCTATCTTATCGATGATGGCACGCAATATTCTAGGAATACCCGTATCAAAAGTTTCTGCAGAATCAGCATTTGACACCGGAGGAAGAGTGCTTGATCATAATTGGAGGTCATTGCCTCCGACTACCATTCAAGCCTTGATATGTTCACAAGATTGGATACGGAGTGAACTTGAGAGTTAGTTTTCCCTGCCCCCATTGCACCCACCACCATTTTTTTTTGTTTAAAAAATTTTTGTTTGGATGGAAGAGAGGATGGAGGTGGGTGCATAGGAGGTTAGGATCATTTTCTCTACCTGCTATTTGTCGATAACTTTCTTTCTTTCTTTCTTTCTGTGTCATTTTAAGAATTTTATGGGTTTACACAATCACACCATAGTTATTAAAGTTGGATCGAATAATGAATTTTTTAATGTGTCGGCTCACTTGTTCAATCATTGAGCAATTGGGTCAAGTGTTAAACTGATAAAGATATTTAAAATTATAAATATTGTAAAATTTTAATCTATTATATGATAAATAATAAATTTTTATTATAGATAATTTTGCACTTAAAATATTAAAATATATAACATAATATAATAAGCACAAAAATGTATGTATATTTAAATATGATAAATTTAAAATTTAAACTTCTAATTTCTAATTGAAAATACTAGTCAAAATATCAAATAACTCAATTATATTAATTTAAATAATAAAATAAAAATAAATACCTTAAAAACTTAAAAACACAAAAAAAAAAGAGAAAACTCATATAAATATAAATTGAGAAAAAATAAAAAATAGAAAGTACGTTCAAAATTATGATATTTGATATAAAATCAATCAAATTCCAAATTAATAGATAAATTATTAATTTTAACCAACCAAGTTTTATCTTTCAACTTGACGTGAGTGTATCACCTAGAAATAGAAATGAAAAAGGGATTTGGTTTTTTAAGTTAATTCTTTAATGTGCGTAAAGTGCACGAGATACATCACCATTTTATTTATATTTTAAAATTTAAAATTTCTATTTTACTTCAAAATATATTATTTTAATTAAATAGCACAATAATTCATAATTTTAATTATAAAAATTAAATTAATAATAATTTTTAAGATCCTTTTTGTCAAAAAATTTAAAGCTCGTTCGGTGTAACAAAATTATCCACATATTAATTAAATCGTGAGTTCAGTACAATTTAAAATAAGTTAATTGTAAATCTACTCTGATAATATAATCAAATCGATTTAAGTATCATATCACTGATTCAATTGATTCAATCAATGATTTGATTTGACTTTGATAAATATGATTTACACTATCAAAATTAAGTTTAGTATCAATAGAAATTAGTATAATTATTACTAATGAAATTTCGATAAAATGTCAAAGAAATTTATTAATAAATAATAATTCGTTGGTAAATATTTAAAGGGAAATAAAAATATTGGTTTGAGAATTATTGATGTATATTTTAGACGCTAAATAAGCTGAGAAATTTTTCACCGACACAAAATTTAGTCTTTAAAATTTTATTTTTCTGGTAATTTATATATCAAACTTCAAATCATTCTATCCAAGCTTTTTGCCCACCTTTAGGCTGCTTTTGATGTAATTGAATTAGAGTTTCTATCATTTTGTCACATATTTGGCTGATAAAAATTATCATATAGATTTAGGGTTGATTTGGATTCATTCGTACTTCTATTTCAATGAGATTGGATCACTTTCTGAATTACATTTTGAACTTAATCACACCAATAAGGTGTTTTGATTCAATTGGTGTGGCATGGTTGGTTCATTCAAATCGTGACACATCTCGTTTATTAAATAGAAGGTTTCTCAATGAAAAATTAAACCACTTTTATTTTATTTATAGGACAGTCGACTTTCTTGTATCAGTCAGTCGATTACTCTTTTAAAAAGTGATTTGTCTTTCGCTAAATATTTGACTTACTTCACCCGAAAATCTAAATATATTATATGTGCAAAACATTTAAAATAATTTTACTTAACATTATTAGATATTAAATTTGTCCAAAGGTTCTGTCCCTTTCAGGCCGCGTTTATCATTTCGGACAATTGTCCTATCGATTTACATAGAGATAATCAACGCTAAGGTAGTAATTAGATTCCGTATAATTTAGTAAATATACATATAAATATATTTTTAAATATTTATTTATAAAAATATTACTTATATAAATAATTTTAGTAATTTATAATACTTATTAAATTTTCAAATATAAAAAGTATATAGGCAAAAAATAAAAAAACTTTCAAATAAAAATTTAATAATTATTTAAGCTCCTAAAATTTTATCACAATTAATCAAATCTTGAATTTTTTTATTTTGAATCAATTGAATCTTTAAATATTTATTTTTACTCGATCAAGTTTTCAATTGAAGAGAACCAATTAAACATTTTTATTCTAACGAGAGCTCAATTAGTAAAAATAAATATTTACGGATTTAATTGATTGTAGAAAGCAATAAAGATTTTGATGATTTATTAAATTTTACTTTAAGAGTTTTTTTAATCTTTTTATCAAATATATACTATAAATTTTATTACATATAAATTTTAATTTAATATTTTAAGATAATTTTTTCTTATCATGTTTTTTAAAATATTTAATCTTACCGTCATTGTTGTTTTCAATATTACCGAAATAAATATCTTCACATATCCAAATGGATCGGCATTTCTTGTTTTATTACAAAGTACAATAGAAGCCGATATATTATGCTATAGTTGGTTATGATATTCTCACCTAGAATTGTCTTTTGTGTATAGGGGTAGATCTAAATGGTGTCATAAATTGTCTATGAACATCCTGGAAAATTGAAAAATAAGAAAAATTAAAGGAAAATCTTTCTTTTCAATACCTTAAAAATTATTCTAAATACTTTTTCCATTCATAAAATTAACAAAATCAATTAGGAAATGTTTTATATATTATAAATGGAAAAAAATTCAATTCATCACTGCTTATGTAAATGTGTAAACATGGAAAGAAATGAATGGGAAAAGAAGGCGATGAATCTTAAGGGGCAAGAATCATAGTTGTTAATTTTATTTTGGTATTGACCATGTGCTTTAGTTAGAATAAATATGATACACTAAAAGATAATTTATTGTATCGAGTTTGATATCAGGTAATATCGATTGTTTTTATTAGTCTCAATCGATTTCGATGAATTTTGTAAAATAGCATGTTTCGACCGATATATAAATGTAAAATATTTTTATAATTTTTAACTTATCTTTATTTATTTATCTATTTTTAACATAATAAAAATAAAATTAATTGATAAAATAAACTTTAAAAGTTGAGTTTCTTTATTTTTTTATTTTAACTTGTTTTTTTTTATATTATATGTTTTCAAACCAAAATTTATAATTTTATATTTTATTTTTTCAAACCAGAGTTTATAAGTATTTTAATTTTTTTCAAGAAAGAAATTATACTCCCTATATAAAGTTTAACAATCATAAAGCCTTTGTTATTTTTTTCATCTCTTTGTTTTTATCTTAATATTTACATGAAAAAAATATTTATTTAAATATAATATGATCAAATTAAGTATTTATAAATATCATGAAAAAATTATGATATTATTTCTTATATTTTAAAACTTATTTATTTGATTTCTGAAGATATTGCATATTTATTTTGTAAATTATTAATAATATTATTTCATGCATGTTTATAAATATATTTGTATTAAACTGAAAATTTTGAAATAATATGTTGAACAACTGGTATTGATATATACCATATGTTTTTAAAAAATCAAGATGTTATTCAATATGATATTAACAACCTTGGCAAGAATGCCTTCCACTTGTTAACAGAAATTGTGAAATTAATGATATTTAACATTTTATAGCTGACTTGGATGGGATTATCAATTTTGTTTTTTTGTTTTTTTTTCTTTTGAGTGCAATGTATGGGATTTTCTATTTTGAATAAGATGAAAACTCTATTGTTTAAAAATTTACATTGATTCACATATGGTAAGCAAGTTCCAACTAAAATATTGTTAAATTATTTATACTTAATTGATATGATATTTCATCCTTTCCTTTTTTTCATTATTGGGTTACTTATTTATTTGATTGAAGAAAATTTCCTTATTCACCAACAATATTAAACTCTAGCAGGACTAATTACTATTAGCAGAAATCAAGTTCATGCAAAATAGGGTAAATGTTCATCCCTACTTTTATATCTTCATAGCTAGAGAAAAAACCACTCAAACTCAACATACATAGAAGATCATGGATATCAAACAACAACCATTTTAATTTGATAGTTTTACCTTCTTTTTTTTTAATATCTTTTAGCATCTTTTGTTAAAGCAAAAACATTAATCGACACAAACAATGACTCTTTTTGTAGGATTAATGCATGCATTACATACATGCCTACAAATGAATTTAAAAATAATATGAAAAATGGTTTTCAGGTTGGTGTTATAGATGATCCTACTACTCCTAGGTTACTTTAAGCAGTTATAAATACTAACTCATAGCTTTCTTCCAAATTAACTTAACATGTTCATAGCTTGGCCACTCCATATTCAAGCTATATGCAAATTAGGCTTTGAGTTACTATGTTAGTGGTAACCAAAAATACTAATATGGAAGCTCAAAATTGCAACATGTTAATAAATTAATTTATATGACTCCTAAAAGGGACTTGAATGTTCATGTCAAACCTAGATCTGTTGGTATATGTACCTGATCTGTTGGTGTCGAGCTCTGACCTGGAGGCATTCTTGAAAAGATAAAAGAAAAGAAAATGATGGTTAAAGGCAAAAGCAGAGTATGTTCCCTATGTTTGCATGTCAATGCATAAGTCAGAAAGGCTCAGGTCGAAAAAGAAGTAAGAAAGAGAGAAATGGGGTAAGATCAACATGCCTTAATGGTGTATGGATCTTCATATTTATAAGTAAGCTATAGGGGATAATAAGAACAGTATCGAGTTGATGTGGCACTGAACATGTTAGATTAACCTGACATGTCAAGTCGATACAAATGACAAAGATAACCCTAGTTGCCTGTTGAAGGCTTCAAAGAGACAAAAAAATTATTATGCCCTTTTGACCATTAAATGCCTCTAACTCACTGTTCCCTTACCAAGTAATTTGAGTATCAGATCATCAAATGTACGACTGATGTCCCTAGTGTAAGACATTAGCAGAAGGAAATAACTTGAAAGTTTAAGTCTTTGAAGTCGATGTTATAAGGGGAAGACGATCTTAGAGGATAGCAAGCTTTGAGTCATAGTCCAATCTTGCAGTTGCCCAATCCCATAAATGCATCTTGGGTTGAGTGCATACTCGGCTAAAAGGTTACCAAGGTGATAATTGTTTGGAATGATTTAAGGTTAGTATTGGAGTTCATCTGACCATGGTAAAACTTATATTTTATTTTAAAATCTTGGCTTTAGTCCTCCACTTTAAACTCTAACAGTGAATCGAGCTTTTGGTTTGCCCTAGAAAGTCGCTTAATTCATCTTGTCTGACCTGGGGGTTCGTCCAGTTAGGTTAGTGTGACAGCAATTAATGAAAAGAGAGATAGTCTGAGTGAATGGATTTAAAGCGAGGATACAAAAAGATGTCTTCCTGCATTTGCTCCAACATGTGGCATAGTCCGTGCCATTCATTTAGTTTGTAACGCGTCTATATAAAAAGTCGCTAGGGCTTTAATTTTCTATATTTTTGCTTTTTTTGCTTTTAATCCGACTTGAGTTTTTTCTAACCTTTAAAGTTTTTCCACACTTTTTTTAGTATATTTTCTTAATCATGGATTCTAGTATGGGTTCTGGAGAGGCCAGGAGTTACTGGGTAAAACTTAAGAGAGGTTAGTATGGGTAGTAAGATGATGATCTAATCTTACCAATTATTGGAAGTCACAATTATGAAGAGATAGCTTATTTGTTCATTTTGATGTCTAAAAAAGGGCATCGATAAAATAAAAAGAATGCTCGGGCAAGTGGGGAATAAGTTTTAAGCACAGAGGAGCTATATGCTTAAATCAACTTTGACTTACAAAATCCACCTTCTTTTTTTTCTCTCAGGTTGGTTCATCTTTTATGGTCGACCTTTCTTTATCTTCAATTATTCCTCTTTTTGGGGTTCAATCTTATCAACCCTTTTTCTTTTTCTTGTACTCTCTCTCTTATCCATGCTTTCATTATTACTTTCATCCCTCATTCATCAATTTTAGTTGATATCTTTTCCTCTCTTAAAGGATTTCCACCTCGTCATTCTTTCTTTAAAATTGAGTTACTTTCATCTATTACTTTGTCTTGGAATCCTACTTTTACTAAAGATTCTTCTAGCAGTGAAGATTCTAATGAGAAAGGTTTTAAGGAGGACAAAGAAGAGGGGAGTACCTCAACCAAGAAAAGAAACAAAAGAGAAAAAAACCCTCTAATGGAGGGCAAACTTGTTGAGATCCTTGTATATACTCCTTACGACCTCGGCATTAGCCTCAAAGATGTGATGAGCGAACTAAAGTGTAGGACAAATTTTGAAGACTACCCTAACATGTGTTCAACTCACCACATCCATGCTCTAAGTATAACTTTTCTTTTTCCTAGAGAGGATAATAATATAATAATGACAAACTTCTTAAATCGGGTCACTGATAGGTTATAACCATATCGGCTCTAGTGTATTGAGATTCTTTTATGACTGGGCTGAGGTTCTCACTTCATCCCTTATTCAATTTGATTTTTAATTCTTACATTTTGACTATTACTCAGCTTACTCCTAACTCTATACAATACATAGTAGTGTTCATTATTCTTTGCCAACACTTAAACATTTTTCCTTTTCTCCTTTTATTTAGGAAATTCTTTGCTTTTAAGAAACATCCCATTGATAGCAAGTGGTATTATATAATAGCTCGACCAAATAAAAAGCTCCTTGGCAATTGCTTGAGGTTAATAAAAAATTGAAAGTTGCTTTTCTTTTACCCTGAGAAACAAAGAGTAAATAAAGATGATGAGCCTAAGGTTGAAGCTTCTCCTAAGGTTATGGTTTGGTAAATAAAGAGTACACTTGGTTCTTTTATAAACGCATTAGTGGAACTCTTCATCCTAGATATATCAAATCAAAATAAAATTTTGGAACATACATGTAAGAAAAAGGTCATCATTGATACCCATGAACTGACCTCCCCAAAAGTAATAAACATGATGAATTATTATGATAGGTTTGATGTAACCTCATAAGATTTTATTTTACTTAATTTATATCTAACTGTTAACTCAATTTTATAGAGATGGCCAACAAAGAAGACTTTGACTTTGAGCTATACCAACACACCTCCAGGCCTATGAGAGGCCAAAAGAAAATTAAGCTTGGGGCCTCATCTCAAGGGTGAAACAAGGTGATCAACACTTCGTGTTGCTCTCTTGTAGGTCAAAAAACCAAAGCTAGCGTAGGCTAAGACCTATCATCAACCTTGACATTAACACCACTTCTTCCTGCCAAAAGGCTATGTGTGGAGGCCTCTTCTTTCACCCGAAGAACCTCGAGGTTAGGGTTTTGAGGTCCAACTCAGAAAAGAACTCCACCAGCTTTGCATATATTTCTATCGATCACCCCATCATGAGCCTAACCATGGCAAAAAGATCCAATAAAGTCATAGTCCCTCTTTTTGATAAGTATTAGTTGTGACTTTTGCTCAGTTTTATTAGTGTTTGTAATTTTGCTAAGTTTGAAGTCATTCTGTGCAATTCAACAAAAATTTTCCTCTTAACCTCGGAAAACGCTGGTGAAGCCCTGTACCAAGCTTACACATGATGGCTCACCTAGTAAAGGTTACAAAAGACATGGCTGCCAGACTCATAAAGTTCCAAATTTCACAAAGGTTCCAGATTCGCAAAGGTTTTAGATTTGTAAAAATTTTTAGATTCGTAAAAAATTTTAGGTTCACAAAAATTTCAGTATCGTAAGAACTCAAAAATTCGTAAGATTTTCAAATTCGTAAGAATTTCAGTTTTGCAAGAATTCAAAGCTTTGGAAGAATTTTCAAATACATAAAAATTGCAAGATTTTTAGGCTTTTCAAATTCTTACAAGCTCAAAGTTTCGCAAGAGTTTTAGATTTGCAAGAATTGAAAATTCCCTAAATTTTTAAATTAAATATTCGCATTTTAAATATTTTTGTTAGCGATTCACATCTAAAATTTAAAAGCTTTATATTTGAAAAATTCAAGGTTCACATCAAAGATTTCAAGGTTCACAACCAAAATTCAATGATTCTTATTTGAAAAATTTTAGAAATTTCTATCTAAAATTTTAAAGATTCGCACTCAAAATATTTTAGAGATTCACATCTAAAGTTACAAAGATTCACATTCAAAAAATTAGAGATTCATATCCAAAGTTTTAAAGGCTCTTTTATAAACTTTATGGCTTTACATCTAAAATTTTAAAGATTTTTATTTGAAAAAAATTTTAGGGTTTCGTATCCAAAATTTTAAAGATTCTTATTTGAAAAGCTTCTTTAAACAAAGGCTCTATTAAAAGTTTGAAAAGTTTTCCTTGTCAAAAAAAAAAAAAAAAACTCATCATGAAAGATCTTCCTCATTCAAGGATTTAAAAGTTAAAAATTATCTCCAATCAAAGTCAAATTCTTGTATGTGATAAATGTCATTATGCAAATGCCTTCTAAATAATACCAATGCAATAATCCAAATTCTCACTAAATGATGCAAATGCATATCTTAAACAAAAATGCAAATGTCATACTATGATTCAAATTCATACCCCAACCATAATGCAAATGCATGCCCCAACCATGATGCAAGTGGAATTATCAAATATTCAAATATTCATCAAGTTATATATGTATAATGTAAACACAATGAATGTAACACAGATGTTACTAAATCAATGTCATGAAATTTTAATTATGGTAACAAGGTTCTTAAGACTCTACCATCTCATATATTCTTTTTTAGTTTCTTAGCATTAATGATTTTAGAATAAATTTCATTATTCCTTTATTTGATCCATGTTAGTTTCTTAGTTTAGTCATAACTCATAGGTTATGTTGACCAATCCATCATTGTATCATTATTAGGTCATCTCATTTGCCCTTTTCAAATCATCTTCTTAGGCTTCTTTCACTTTTGTCATCTTAAATTTCTTTCCAAATACTGGAAAATTCTTTTACGGACATGGTCATTCAGTTATTTATCATCCTTCTAATTCATGACATGATATATTTTCTCAATTCATTCCAGGGATACACATCTAGTAAAAAAAAAAGAAATTGGGTATTTATTATCAAAAGGAAGTCCAGTCAATAACAAATCAAAGATGAACAAAAGTAAAATGTTGTGATTGTTTAAACAGGATATTAACATCTAGGATAATGACTATTCAAACAATTTTGAACTCTAACTCAGAATTTTTTCTCAAAGCACATTTCATCAATATCCTTAATCTTTGAATCAATCATTATCCATATTCTTAGGATCCTTAAATGAAGTTGTTTTCCTAAGTCCTTATTTTTTTACTTAAACAGCCCTTTCAGGTTTTCAGTTTATGTCTTCCTTTTTTTTTTTTCATTTTGTCACTTTTTTGCACATTTTTTTCTCATATTTTTTGTCATTTCTCTTTCCCCTTGATCTATCAGTGACATTTAAATGAAAATCTCAAACAACCTAATAGCAAATCTACTTCAGATCAATTTATGATTCTCCAATTTAAGTATTCACACTCGATCAAAATGGACTTTTAAAAGACATAACGTAGGCTAGGATTAGGGGTTATGAAAGAAATGGATAAAACAAGCCCAAAATGTATTTGAAAGGTAACCAAGCCAATGATCATTTCTTTCCATGTAGAATACCTTGACATTTTGCCCCATCAATTTCTTTTTCTTTCTTACCCTTTTTTTTTTTTTGCACTTTTCATCATTTTCAAGAAATATTTGAACATAAAAGGGCTTTGCCCTTGAAATCCCTAAAGATCTTCACTTTCTTTATGTAAAAAAGCTTTTCAAACTTTGCCCATAGTGTAGGAGTGATCTTTGGTTAGGGTTCCTTAAAAGAAAATTTTGATAAGCTCAAATAGGGTAATAAAGGATAATTTTACCCTTTTTGTGAAAGAGTAGAAGAAAGATGATTATTTTTTATTTCAAATATAAATATTCTTAATGAAAAACATTTATTAACAAAAAAAAAGATCACATATTGCATCAATTTTATCTTTTAGTGAGCAAAATTCTTTTCCACATCAGTCTTCTTTATTTAGGAATCTCCAATTAATAATCTTAACTTATCAGTCATATCAACATGAATGATGTTTTTAAAATCGAATCTTAAATTATTATCATGATTGTCCAAACATTCATTATTTAAAATCTAGGAATAGATATAAGAAAAGATATGAAAAGGTAAAAGCATATAATGGTGATTCACATAAAAGAGAAAATATCATGAAAATGTATCATATCTACCATTTTTATTAAGATGATGAAAAATAAAATGAAATTCAAGTATATAACAAAGATTCATATTATAAAGAAATCCTAAGATGACAAGTAGTTTCAATCAACCTTTTCATCTTATGCCCCAAGGTGATCAGGCAAATGATTTTTACTAACATTCAACTTTTCTGATTCGTTAAAGCTCACTAAGCCTATTCGGATCAAACTTTATACCTTGTACTTGAAAGTAAGGTTGATTTCTATAGAGTGACCCACATTTCCATTATGATAATCACATGTGGCATTAACATTATACAATTTATGATAAGGTGACTTTACTTGTTTCAAATGAGCTGGAGATATTAAGCCATTCTTGACCAATTCTAAAAATAGCTCAGTTTATGTTATAAGGATAAAATCAATGTGAGCTCTTTTTTTATTGCACCTGGATCTTCTCAAACCACTCATCTGATTATTAGGTTTTAAAACTAGTGTAGTAATAGGATTAGGCCTATATACAGGTGCTTGAAAGGCTAGTTGATAAGGGTTTGGGTAGATGTTATACATGGTTGGGTAATAAAACTGGTAAAGAACTTATGCAATATTATTGATTGCAGGTTAGTAAGCAGAATGAATAGATGGTGGATATAGAGCATAACCTATGAATTGTTGTCTCTCAAAACTCACGACTTGGGTTTCAGCTTCTTTTTTTTTAGGCATTCCACTTTTTTTGGTACTGCTAACTTCTTCCTTCTCAAGCTTGCCACTCTTGATGGTATTTTCAATAATCTCTCTTGAGATTACCATGTTAGCAAAGTTCTTTATAGAGTTTCCTATCATTTTTTCATAATAAAGTGCTTTTATGGTGCTAACAAATAGTACTATAATTTTTTTTTCAGTTAGAGGTGGTTGAATTTGAGCAACCACATTCCTCCATCATTGAGCATGTTCTTTAAAAGATTTTATTACCTTATTCTTCATGTTTTGTAAAGAAAAATGATTAAGGGCCAAGTTAATGATATAGTAGTCCTGATTAATAAACGTCCGAGCAAGCTCATTCCAAGAATAGATGCGAGTTCGATCTAGCTGAACATGTCACCTTATAATTGAGCTAGTAAAGCTATCTTAGAATACATGCATCAATAGCTTTTCATCATTGGTATAGGTAATCATTTTGCGATAATACGTAGTGACATGTGTGACTGGACATAGAGTACCATTATACTTCTCAAACTCAAAGACCTTGAACTTTGACTGGATTTCAACATCTAGTACCAAGCAAAGGCTGACTATATCCATAGAGCTGTAAAAGTCTATACCTTCTATGGCTCGTAGTCTTTCCTTCAGTAAGTTCATCTTATGTTCAAACTTTGAGTCCTTTAAAATTTTAACTGTTTTCAATTTTAGCTTTTCATTCTTCTTGAAGTCATCTAAGTTAGGGACTGAGACTGGCTCTACTACCCTTTCAGTGAAAACAAGATTAACAAAACTTTGAAATTGCCCTTAAGTTAGTGTATATGGCATTCTCGTGTAAGTATACCCTGCAAGAAATGTGAATTATTGTAATGAAATGCCTTGAGTAGACTGGACCTAATGTGGGCCATAACTAGAAGGATACAAAGGGTCAACAATATCTTATAACGAATGGTTTTTAGGTCTAGCATTTTCTTTTATAGTTTTTTTTTTTATTTCAACTTACCTAATGCTTTAAAATTTTGTTCAACTCCTCCTTAATTTCTTCTTAAGCCCTCTCCAACTTCTCAATGCGGCTCAAATTATCTTGCTCCATTTTTTTGGCTTGGGTTCCAGTGTTATACTTATAGTGAGTTGGTTGAGCTATCTTTAAACCTTGATTTACCATAATTAGGGTACATATTTAGAACAATGTTCATGCAACCATCCAATTATGCATAAGAATAAATGCAGGAATGCATGACTATAATAAGGAGAATTTATCACATAACAATTGTTAACAAAGAAAATCATTATTGAATTTAAAGTTATTTCTAATCAAATCCAATATTACATCCATGAAAAGTCTAGAATTTATTAAGGAAAGAAATCCCTAGTTTATTGATACTAGTTTTGTACTTTATTAAAGAAATCTAGTAGTTTTTGGTTATGTACTCCCATTAATGGTACCTTTGTCTTCCATTCATCAACATTTTCTACCGTGTCTTTGGCTTTGTAAACAACCATAGTGATTTTGTTAAACAGGAACTCTAATTGGTTATGCTTTCTCACATATGCCTCTTTTACTTACTCACATTCCTCATTCAAGGCTCTCATTTTTGTTTTAATTTCAACCATAACTCCATTAAGCATTTGGATGTGCCTTTATGCATTAGAGAGTGCCTCTTCCCTTTTTTTATAACTTTGCTTGCAATTGTACATTTTCTTTCAAAAGTTGGGCCAATTATGTTAAGGTCAGCGAACAAACTCTTACATTCATCCTTTTCTTGTCCAAGTGCTTGAACTTCCCTTTTTAACCTTTTGTTTGCAAGCCTCAACTTTTCGGACTCCCAAGCCAGTAGAGGACTTTGCTAGGCTCTTTATAGATATAACTAAAATTCTTCTTGTTAAATTGTTTTGTGACAATTACTCTTTATGATAAATCTAATTATGTGAATGCATGATAATAAAAAAAAAGTTTAGTATAGACATAATATATGCAAAGAACAATATAATATATACAAAGAACAACATAAAGGGTTTGTATACAAAAAAAAAAAAAACAATATATAAATTACAAGCAAAATAAATATCTAATCATATGTCCTATTTAGGATTTTCTAACACAAGAGAAAGTAGGGCTCTAACTTAGATTCGAACCCTTAAGGTTTACTTATATGCTAGGTACAATGATTTGATAGTCTAAGGGTTTTCAAATTGTTTCTTACATCATTGTCCATTATAGATTAATAAAGCACCTCAATCTTCACCCATTATAGGCTATAAATGAAAAGTATTTGATTTACGTAGGAGTTATTTGCTAGCCCATGCGAAGGCATGAAATCTCACGAAAGCGTAGGTACTTTACCCCCTCTTAAGGGATAAAACTTGGGTGTGGAGCTCATGTTATGCATATGTAAATGAATGATAGATATAAACAATACATAAATAAATAAAATGCAAATAAGAAGAAAAATTCTTAAATTTATTAAGTTGGGCTTCGATAACAAGAAATCATTTATTAGCCTGACTCTCGATATCCCTAATGGAGTCATCAAACTGTCATAACGTATAGATCTACGGATGTATCGCTGAACATAATCTTAGGAGTTGCCATTAATCTTTTTCATTTATGTGTGATTGGTCACTTAACTGAACCTGTCCTATTTTAAAAAAGAATCTCAAACTTGATTTGGGTATATTTAAAAGATAAATTCTAGTCTATGAAATCAAATTTTAAGTTCAGGAGTATGGTTACACGTGAAAAACGTTATAGCACACTCACAGCGCTTATCCGAAAGATTGTACCAATTTGATTTCAAATTATCCAAGCCATAAAGTCTTTTTGTAATTTTATCGAATAATTTAATTATTGAAAATTGATCTTAAATTACTCCAATAGTTTGGTAGCACTTTAAGATAATTTTCTCACCTTATAAGTATTCATGGAGATTAATATCTCACTTTGAAGAAATTCCGTCATCGGATTCACTTAAAAATCTTTGATTTGTGAAATCAATTTATTTTCAAAAATATCTTCCAATATGTTAGTAAGATTTTTTGTCAAAAACTATCCTTTAATATGTTGGTAGAATTAAAAATTTATTTGTTTGTGAAAACAATTTATTTTTAGAAATATCTTTTAAGATGTTGGTAAGATTTTCTATCAAGAATTATCCTTCAAAATGTTGATAGGATTAAAAAATATTTTTTCAAGAAAATTCATTAAGCCCTCTAATAGTTTGGTAAGACTTAGTTCAAGATTTAAAATTCTCTAATAGTTTATTAGGATTGAAAAACATTTTTTGAAAACCTTTTTTTTAATTAAAAAAATCAATTAGAATAAACAAAAATCATCATGCAAATAATACCATAAAATATATATTGCAATAATAATAAAATATCATGCAATTTTCATGCAATTAAATATAATCATGCAATTATACAAAATATATCTAATAGATCACACAATAAATATGAAAACATGCAATTATATATATATATATAATTCATGCAAATATATTAAATTCATGCTAAAATAAGTACTAAAAAAATAAACTCATGCAAAAATAAACAATTTTTTTCTTTCTTTTTTCTCACCACATTAATTTAAACAACCATAATAAATATTAAAATATAAAACTAATATATAAAAAACCAAAACAATAAAATAAAATAAGAAAATAAAAATCAAACAATAAAATAAAATAAAACAAAATTCAAAACCGAAAATAAGCAAAAAAAGAAAAGGGAAAACATGTGTTGACCGTCCAATTTGAACGTGGGTTATACGCAAGTTAGGCGGATCCTATCCTATTCCAAAATGACACCGTATGGAGTTGGTATAAATGCCAATTTTTAGCGATTGTCCTCAAATCAGTCCTTCTCCACTCTCTTTCTAAAATATTTTCTCTCCACCTTTTCTCTACAAACTTTAATTAGAAAAATCAAAATATTTAGAATCTAGCTAATCAACCCAGATTCCAATGTCAAAAACTTCAAATGGTCATCGAAATATTCAATCCAACCTATAACAACGCAAAAACCACCGTCCAAAATTCTTCGACCATTATGAACGTCATCGAAATCTTTAAAGCTTCATCAAAAAAAATAAAAACTAAATCCAAAAAATTCTTAGCACTTCAAACCCAAACGCAAAAAATTTACTAAAAAGACAAAACAATAAATTTAACCTCAATTCCAAAAAAATCTAGAAATTTAAACAAACCTAGAATTTTTAACACCAAACAATTGAATTAAAACTCAAAACCCAGAAATTTAAATTCCAAAAAAGAACCTTAATCTCCAATCAATCGAAATCAAAAACTCCCATCATTACCTAGATACCAGTAATAAAAAAAAAAAACCAAACCCTAGGAATTTTTAATCCTTAAACTGATTTAAAAAACACAATGAACCTCTCAAAATTAAAAACCCAAAAAACTTTTATTTATTCCTGCTCATCCCCGTTTATGTGTGTTTTTTCTTGGTGATTGATTTTGTTCTTATAAGGATTGAATCTTTCTCAAATTTAGAACCTAAATCAATTTAATCGATTTTTTTTTGTAATTTGATTCTATAACATGTGATTTGGTTTGATTGAATCCTAGAATAAATCCATAGTTTCCCATTTTTTATTTTTTTTCTTTTTTTTTTTGGCTTTAACTTTTTTTTCCTCTAACTTCTTTTTTATGAAACCCAAACAAATAACAAAATTAAAATCAAAACTAAATCTAAAAGAATCAAAATTAAAATTAAAAATTAAAAAATTTTTGAGCTTTTATCTTATTAGGCCCAATATTTCCCAATTAGGCCCATTTTATGGTCAAATGTCGGTTTTGGATTTCGAAAAAATTTCTAGACAAAGTAGGGTGT